>NW_006800760.1:14312-59874 GCF_000485575.1 Poecilia formosa | reverse complement strand
GATAGATAGATAGATAGATAGATAGATAGATAGATAGATAGATAGATAGATAGATAGATAGATAGATAGACTGCCAAAACAAAATCAAAGTATTTTGTCTACTTTCTAGTACAAATCTCTTAGTATATTTACAAAAAACTCACAAGTAACTTTTTAGCAAGATCTGGAGGATTGTTTTTATTTTAAGTAAATAATTCCTTAATATTGATTATAAAAAGTATTTCTACTGGCAGATTGTTTCACTTATGACAAGATATTTTCCGCATGTTATAAGTGAAATAATCTGCCAATAAAACTAGCAGTTTTCATCAACATGAAGAAGTTATTGATTTAAACAAGCCCCTACTTTTTGTTGAAAAGTTACTTGTTAGTTTTGTTTTATTTATGATGCAGATTTTATTATAAAACTGTTTCTACATATATAGAGACAGACAGAGAAAAATAAATGTATAAGAAAAAATATTTTTAAAATTCTTGACCAAATACCAACTGATGTAATTTTGTGTGTGTGTGTGCGTGTGTGTGAAATGTATCATTTCTGTTCTGTCAAAATGAGAAATAAAGTGTAACAGTTTCTTCCAAAAGATATAATTAAGAGCTTCAAAGTTTCAAATTTTTAGGCCAAAGAGTCGTTAAGGTTTGTGTCTAATGTTATTTCTTTTTCAGCATAAAAGCTAAAATCAACCGCTGCTGGGATTCTGGATCCAATCTGGACCTCTGACGTCAGAGTTAATGGGTGAACTGGTGTTTTAAACTGGGCCTTCATTGGTTGACTCAGCTGCTGCTTGTTTTCCTCCACATTCCTGCTGATGACCAGCCAACTTTACCAAACGTTTCTTAAAGAAACAGCGCCATCTTCTGGTTGGAATGAGTAGTTGATGCCTTAAATAAAAAGGAAAACATTTTATTTTATTTTTTATTTTTTGCACATCCATCTGGTTTGATCTGAAGATGAAAGTTTAAAAGCCTTGAGTTACATTTAAATTAATGGACTCAGAGCATTCATAATGAAAACACAGAAGCTCATTTTGCGTTTCGCCCGGAGACGAGCGTGATGGATCTGTTTCATAAGCTCCGAGTCGCTCATGACACGAACATATTTTACATATTTAAAGCTAAGTGCCAAACCGACGCAACACGAGTTGTTCTGGGAGATTCAAACCCATTAAAAAAGCGAAACAAATCCGCGCAAAAACACTTCAAACTTCATTTATAAAACATCCTCCCAGAGGACGGGTCGCTGCAGAACTTCTCTTTTAATTCGGCTTTGAAACAAAAGTTTTCAGAGTGAGATGAGTTTTACTGTAAAGTGAGGAAATATTTAATTAGTCATCAAAGTAACAAACTGCATGTTTCTGATGAGCTTAGCGGTTTTGATTAACTTCCAATGAAGACAGAAGAGTTTCTGTTTTAATCTGGAATACGAAAAAATCTAACCTTTAATTTGAGAAAAGAGAATATTCAGAAATAAGTTTTTAACAAAATCACTCATCCAGTCCTTCTAATGTAAATGAATAAAATTGGAAAGAGGAGAGAACATTCAAGTTGAGGACTGAGGCAAACGATACAAGTGATGCGGGTGTGGGGGGTCGGTTGGACCCCATTTGTAAAGACAAGGGTTAAACTACAACTTAATATTTTATGCTTAAGTAGCTTTAAAGGGGCAGTGATATGTTTTCCATTCGTATAATGCCATTTTATAGTCTAATCAGGTCACCTTCAGTCATTATAAAAATACTATAAATACCAAAAATGATGAAAAAATAAATTTTACTTCCTAACTTAGTGTCTTGAAATTGAGTCTCTGTCTCTTTCTGGCACTCTGCCTTCATTAAGTCTTTGCATTTCTCTATTAACTAGGTTTTTACCAGTGTTTCACTGAGAAGTAGCTCCCATAATGACCTCAGTAGTTCCACCAGATGTTTGCTGATTGCTACTGGCTAGTCTGAAGGAGCTGAGAAGTGGCGTAGCTGGACCTTGAAGGCAAAGCTGTGTCCAACCAGTCCAGGAATCAGTCAAGCATGAAAAAAATCAGGTCTGTTTTGTAAATTCAGATATCTTAGATTATTATTCAGGATTGTCAAATTGTAGTTGTGTCTAGTCAAAACTCAGTGTACTATAATTATGCAAACTGACTAAACTGATTTTATGTCAAAACGGCTTGCCATAGTTTCAGTTATCGACTGATGAGGCAAAAAAATATTCCAGATGTTCTTTCGAGCTTGATTTCATGACAAAAACACACTTAATTTTTGGTTAAATGATCTTTAAATTATCTCTACGAACACAAGTTTCTGAAGTTAAATCCGAACCAAAACCTGAAAAAGAAGTTTGCTGAAAGAAATGAAAGAAAGGGAAGCTGCTGGTGTGCATGTTGACATATGGGTTTATTGGACAGGAAGCATCTGCATGCTCCAGGCCGCTGTCAGGAGTGGAAAACACATGCTAGTCCTCAGGCAGCAGCGGCCTAAACAACAGCAGCGCGGAGGAAGACAAATGACGGCGGAGGTGGACGGTAATTGGGCGACCGGGCTGGAAGCTGAAGGATGTTCGGCCTTCAGGAAGTCAGGAGAAGCAAAAGCTCCTCAGATGCATTTCAGCAGGTAGGAGTTGCAGTTGGCGCCTCTTCCGCAGTCGCAGAGCTTCCCGATGCGAGGGCCGAACTTCACGGCACAGCGGCCCCCCATCCCGCACTGAGGGGACAGACAGGCGGTAACACTTCCCAAATTCAGTCAGAACTAAATGTTTAAAGCTGCAGCGTCTAACTGTTACAAACAATATTCTTTTTTCCCATATTTATTGGTGTATTAGGGCTATTGTAGGTGGACAAAAGGAGTATTTCCACCAATAAATTCTGAAATTTTTAGATTAAGAACTTTTCTGAGTTTGAAAAGTAAAAAGTTAAGGAAATTGTTGGAAAAAACTCAGAAATGTTCGGAAAAAAAAACCCAAGTCAAATATTTTGACTTTTTAAGCTCGAAATATTTCAAATTTGAGACTAATATTTCAGAGATTAGTCTAAAAATTTCTGATAGCAGTTTATAGCAGTTATTCGACTTTTATTTCCAGTTTTTTGTTCTAAAAAATTTCTGAGCCTTTTTTCAAAAGGGGATTTTAAACTTTTTTCAAACTCAGATATTTACTTGTTTCTTCTAGAAAATTTCAGTTGCTTGTGAGGCAGATAATCTGTCAGAAAAGAAAAATTCCTCCGTCTCCTTCCTGAACTACTATTGCAGTCTGCAAAAATGCATTGCTCCTGGTCAAAATCAACCAATCAACACTGGGAGGCGGGTCTTAGCGTTGTCAATCATCCTACTGTACGCTGCTCGATGTGCTAATTTACCATTGCAGGTAAACGCCATCAGTGGCTATGCTGCTAACTAGCCTTAGCAAACATAGCAGGCTATGTTATGGTGAACCAGCTGTAGCACAAGATGATTGACAGCACTAAGACCCGCCTCCTTGCCCTGATTGGTTGTCAATAACAACCAATCTCATTACTGGCTATATTTCTACAGCTAGTAATGAGAATTTTAACAGTTATGTAAAAACATATTTTATAAAAGTTACATACTGCAGCATTCATGAAACCTGACATCTTTTGTCATTTCTGTCAATTATTTCAACCTTTGATTAAACTTTCAAATGTTTTTCCTCTGAATAAATTGAAAGCATAAATCAGAGTCAGAAGAGGGAAAGTCAGCTGAACATTTTTCATCTGAATAATTAGATCCCGCTCATTAGCTCAAACTGAGTCTGTAGTTCCAACGTTAATTGGTTTTCTGAGAGGCTTTCATGGCCTGAAATCAGGCTTTAATCTTTATTTGAGCCGTAATTACAGAGGATTGTTATCTTTTAATTAGAGGAAGCAGGTATGCTTTTCAACAGGCTTTTAATGAACAATGAGCAGAAAGATGCTTGCAGCACAGAGTAATGACTCAGCAGACGTTATAAATGGAGCTTTAAAATCAGCTGCATTGCATCAGTTTGATGCAGGAAGCGGCGCTCACCAGCGGGATGCTCCCTCGTTTCTCTGTGGAAGAAACCCGGCTGTGGATCCGACCCAGCAGAACCTCAAGAGCTTCCACCTGCAAAAACAGCAACACAAACAACAACAACAACAAAAATATGGTTTAGAGAAATTTACTTACCTGTAGAAGACAAGAAAAATGTAAAGAAGGTTTTACGGATTTGTTGTAAGTTGAAACATTTTTCCTCATTAACTCATTTGGTAAAAATCGGCTGACGTTCATTACTGTGCAAAAGTTTTTATTGCTACATACTTATATATTTCTCTGCATTTCTTGTATTTTGTAGGAATAAGTTATATTTCATGGTAACACATTACATATTTCAGATAAATGTCCCTTTTGTTTCTGTTTTTCTTGTTTTCTCTTCAGTCTTATGTCAAATTATTTATTATTATTAATCTCTTTTATATATTTTTTGTTTTTGTTTGGAAGTTTTTTCATGTTTTTATTTATTTATTAAATAGATTCACAGATTTGATCTTCCTCCACAGTGTGACGACATGATGTCTGGTCACTTTACTGATTACTGAAGAGTTATTAGTTTAATCTGTTTCTTAATGCACCACAGAATTACACTTTATTAAATCTTATTCAGATTGTGAAGTAAATATTCGTCATCTGTAATTCGCCTTTGGTCATTTTGCAGTCAGTTGCTGTTTTCATACTGACAGTTTTTTTAATTAAAAACAAGAAGCTTGATGCAGAGAAACCAGAGCAAATAAAATGATAAAACCATCGATCAAGATCAGTTTGGAAGGTAACGTTTAATTGTAAATTTAAAAAGAATTAAAATATATTTATCCACAATGAGGAATTTTGTTGTAGAAAACAACTTTAAGACAAGAAGCACGGAGAAATCAACAACTCTGAAAATGAGATCCTAAACGAACAATAGTAATAATAATTGAACAAATTTCATGTCAAATCACTTATAGACGTATCAGCCTGCAAAACAGAACATTTTACCAAGTATTTATTTGTTTAGCTTCTAGTGCAAATATAACACAAAACTAACTAAAAATTAACTTTTCAGCAAGAAATATGAGCTCATTTTATGTGAATAACTTGTTAATATTAATTATTAAGATACCAGTTCAACTGACAGATTATTTAACTTATATCAAGACGTTTTCCCACATTATAAAGAAAATAATCTGCAGGATGATCTATTACTTTTCCATCAATATTAAATTCAATTTAATTATCGACTTAAATCAAGCTTCTGTTCTTGCTGAAAACTTACTTGTAAGTTAGTTTTGTGTTATTTCAAGTGAACTAAGATGTTTGCAATAGAAACTAGACAAAATTATCTGGTAAGATTTTGTGTTTTTGCAGTGTAAATAAATATTTATGATATTTATTTTCTTATGCAATTTTGTTGCTTTGAGATCATCATGAGATCATTCAACCTGAGAGAATTTCAGCTGCATGACAATAAATGACAGTAAATAAAAATTCAGGATCGTTTGCACTTCACACTCATTACATTTTGATTATTAGGGTCAGTTTTGTTTGAAAAACAGCTGAAATATTACACCCACTGCAAAACCACAAAATCTCACCAAGTATTTTTGGTCTAGTTTCTAGTGCAAATATCTCAGTAAATAATAAATAAAACAAAACTAACTCAAGTTACTTTTCAGGAAGATATAGGAGTTTATTTTAAGTAAACAATATCTTTACAAAGTGGCAAATTATTTCACTTATAGCATCCAAAAAAATCTTGTTCCAAATGAGATAATCTGCCTGAGGAACTATGCTTTTATTATTTAATATTTGGTGATTTTGGAGTCACTGACCAGGTCTGGGTCTGCAGCTGGGTCCAGTTTCTCATCCTGGAAGTCGTCTGAGACGTCCGGTGGCGCCTGGCCGTGACACAGGGCCGACAGCAGGCTGAGGAGCAGCAGAGCCTGGAGCAACCCGGAGCTCTCCATGGTGCTGGAGGAGGAGGAGGAGGAGGAAGGCTGCAGATCAGATGGAGGAACGGAGGGACCTTCAGCAGCAGAACCTCTCTCTCTTGTTTTATGCAGAACGGTGAAGCTCCGCCTGGGAGAGGCCAAAAGGAAAGACAGACTCCAACACTGCAAAAACACAAAATACTGCCAAGTAACTTTGGTAAAGGTGAAGGGAATTTTATGTTATAAAGCACATTTTCAGCAACAAGGCAATACAAAGTGCTTTGGTTCAGCTTCTAGTGCAAAAATCTTATTACACTCGAAATAAAACAAAAATAAGTAACTTTTCAGCAAGATAGGAGCTTGTTTAAGTTAATAATTCTTTAATATTCACAGAAAAGTTCTAGTTCCACCAGCAGATAATTTCACTTTTAAGATGGGAAAATGTTTTGTTTCAAATGAAATAATCTGCCAGTTGAACTAAAACCTTTTAATCAAAATTAAGGAATTATTAACTTAAAACAAACTCCTGTTTGCTGCTGAAACAGGAGCTTTCAGTTAGTTTTGTCTTATTTCAAGATATTTGCACTAGAAACTAGTTTGTGTTTTTGAGGTGAAAGTGGGGTGGATTCAAATCAGGGATGTCCAAAGTGTGGTCTGGGGGCCATTTGAGGCCCTCTGGATGATTTTTGTTTGACCCCTCAGTCCTTGTATTTGTTATTATAATAATTATTATTATTTATTAAAGGAGCCGTGTTATGTGTTTTCCAGGCACATACTGCCATTTAGCAATCAAGTAACTATGGTACCTTCAGTTGATATAAAAATGTGATATGTCAAATATAACCAAATATAACTTAGGAGAAATTGGCTTCGTAATTTAACATCTTGAAATTGAGTCTCTGTCTCTTGAAGAAGCTCTTGCTCTTTTTGAAGCTCCGCCTTCAGAAGTCGTCCTTTAACAACATTTTTACCAGCGTTGCTCTGAGCTCAGCAGCTCCACCACGTGTTTGCTAATTGCTGCTGGCTAGTCTGAAGGAGCTGAGTGGGGGAGGAGCTGTGCCTCGAAGGCGGAGCTAAGTCCAACTAGACATTTGCACAACTGAAGTACTTAAGTTTTTAAAATGTGGCAACTGTGCAAGACGTGTTTATATTTTGCATCAACACTGATTTACAGATTTCTTTTCTACAAATGTTAGACTACACAGCAAAATATTGCCACTGTAGCTGCTGCTAAGGGCTCACAGCCGTAGCAAATATTGTGCCAAGAGTGCAAACCTATCTGTCAGGTTTAATAAACTCCCCTTCACTCATGAATGAAGTTATAATCTCAAAAATCATATTTTATTCCTGGCAATTCTTACTGAGCTAAGATAAAATAAATTTGGTTTGATTTATCCTGTTACTGAGAAAAAGAAAATATGTGTCTTTTATTTGGCAAATTTCTGATTTTAACTCTCTATATATTTTTGTTGCATTGTAATCTTTATATAATGAGGAGTGACACATTGATATTATAAATCTGTAAAATATTTTACCCTGAATGAGAGAAAATCCCACTATAGATTTAAACCTATTTACCTAATATTTTATATTTATTTAGTATATAAAAATGAATTCATATTTAATTAAATATACAAAGAATATTGAAATATTTATTTAATATTTCTTGTATATTTAAATAAAAAGAATTTGTATATTTACATTTGCAAATACACATAAAGTGTAAATATAAATAATTGCATTAGGAAAACTGTAAGTTACAGATCCAGTAACGTATTATTATATTACTGGATTTAAATTATTTAAGACTTATTTTTACTAAAAGCAGAGTTACTTCACATTTATGTCCTGTTGTTGGTCTTTCATTAAAAATAAAATAAATGTTTTATGTTTGTAAAATGTAACTTTAGGAAGTTTTGTGGTGCAGTTCGCGCAATGAGCAGCAGGGGGCGCTGCTTCTTCAGCCGCTGCGCGCCGCCGTGTTTCCTGAAACGCATACTTCAGGATTAAGAACACACCCTGCTGCAGTGACATCAGTGAGGTTAGAAGAAGCAGAAAAAAGAGAGTCTCCGTTCAAACTGTGCAGAAGAGGAAACAAGAGGGCCGAAGGGTCCTGAGCGGCTTTCTGTCGGAATTTGGCGCAGTGCAGAGTCTGGAAAGAGCGGATCAATCCGTGCGCAAAGTTTGAAATCTTCTTGAGAGGCGAGCCGTGGAGCGCGGAGAGTTTCTCTGAACGGGAGGATGTCAACTTCAGACGACGTAGACGGGCAGCGGCCGAGATATGGCTGTAAGTTTCTGACTCTTTACGCTTCGTTTCTAATGAATCTGCGCAGTTTTCAGACTCTGCTGGCGCAGAGCGGAGCCGCTTGGCGCTCCAGCTCGTTTCCTCCTCATGCAAACTCTTAACAGATTCCATAAAAGTGGCTCCAGCCCTCCAGGTTTGGCTTTTACTTCTGACAGCGTGTTCACAGCTTTATTACGACTTCCGCGTTTTCTCCGCAGTAGTGCGGAGGGAGGAGGCCTGTTTTCACACTCTGCACAACTTTTCCTTTACAAGTTTTTAATTTTTATAGATTAATTTAATACTGACATGAATCAGGATCAAAGTGTCCCAGATTCTCAGGGAACCAGTAACCACCGCCCACAGGTCGGCGGCTGGGTCACCAGGTGGCAAAGTTTGGAGAAAATGAATGAACTGATCCTCATTTCTTTTGGTTTCACCAATAAAACATCGATATTCCCAGATTTATTGATTACAACTTTATAACACTTGTTGAAAGTCAACCTTTATTTCGCTTTTGGAGAAATTTTGAAGTTATTTTAGCTCTTTTTTTGTCGCTCTCACGCAATAAAGTGTTACTCATCTCTCTTTCTTCCCAGTATTCATTTGTGGTGAAATATTTTTGGCTTTGAGCCCTAAAATATTCCCTTCACTTTAATTTGGGATTTAAAAGCTGCAGTCTCACTGGCACACTGTAAAAACACAACTTTACCAGGAATGTTTGTCTCGTTTTTAGTGTAAATGTGTTCAAAACTAACTCAAAGTAACTTAAAGGAGTTTGTTTTAAGTAACAAATTCCTTAATGTTGCTGAAAAATTAAATCTGCCAATGGAACAAGTACATTTTGTATTAATATTAATGAATTACTGACTTAAAACAAACTTCTATAAGTTACTTGTACGTTAGTTTGGTTTTATTTAAAGTGTACTAAGATGTTAGCATTAGAAACATTTTAGTACACTTTAAATAAGTGTACTAACACTTAGTACAATTTAGTTTTTACAGTGTGATAACTGAAAATGTAGCTAAATTTAAACATTTAGTTAGAAATACGGCGTGGTTGTCTGATGCTGTTTTATTGGTTGAATTGGAGGTTTTATTGCAATTTAAGTCTCTTAAATTGAGAAATTGAATGTAGCTTTTTACCAAGGTAACTGAATTTGATGAAATCTGCTGAAAGTACAAATTACCTGTTAACTGCTTCTGGAGTCAGTGTTGCACTGAAAAAACTAAATCTTACCAAGTAGTTTTAGTCAAATGTCTTAGATCACTTTAAATGAGACAAAACAAACGAGTAACTTTCCAGTAAGAAATAAAAGCTTGTTTTAAGTAAATGATTCTTTAACATTGATGTAAAAAGTTCTAGTTCCTGTCAGATTATTTTATTTGCAACGTGGGTTAAAATGTATTTTAATAATGAAATAATCCTCCAGTGGAACTAAAACTTTTTCACCAATTTAAAGGAATTTCTGCCTTAAAACATTCTTATTTCTATCTGAAAAGTTCCCTGTACGTTAGTTTTGTCTTATTTAAATGTTCTGAAATGTCAGCAGTAAAGTTCCTGGTAAGGTTTTGTGTTTTTGCAGTGCATGCTGACATGAGGAGCCCTGACGTGTGTTGACTGGTACATGACTAACGGATGAGGTCGGTTTCTTGTGCAAGACGTTTGGAGGAACCTCCTTCCTAGACGGAGACGTTTTATTCCCACTCTGGAGTTTTATCGTTGCTTAAATTAAATAATCGTGATCTAATTGGAGATTCACTCCACAGACTGGAACTGGGCCGATTTCTCTGATTTCTCCTGATATTGTGAGAAATTGACTTTTATTCTTGATCACTGAATGCAACAAAACTAAAAACTGTGAATAATTTTGGTTAAAATTTAACTTTGATGCATCGTTTTTCTGGATTTAAAGAAAGCTCGGATGATGACCTTGAATAAAAACATCGTTTTCCCACAATATTATCAAAAAAAGATAAAAAACCCAAATAAATAAGATGAGCAAAAAATCTTTTGTCTTGTAAAAGGACAACCTGCTTTCAGCCAGCTGACTGGCAGAGCTCAGCTGTTTCTGTTGCATTTCTTGTTACAAACTTTTGTGTTTTTCAAGCAGCAACTTTTTAAAACTTTTGTTTGAACTTTAATATTTAAAAACAGGACAGTTGAGGCATAAATGTAAATTCTTTATCTGGATTCAAAACTGCTTCCATCAATGAACCTGAAACTTTTTTAAAAATATTTGTTTAATCAGATCAATTGATTATTGAAATAATTGTAAATTGTTAACTGGAGCAAACCGACTCAAAAATGGTTGTTTGCTGAAAGAAAAACTGAGCAGAAATTAAGCCAAAACTGAACAATAAATATCTACATTTTGCATTTAAGATAAAAATAAATGATTTTTCTGTAAATATGTTTCACCCAAAACTCCGGACAGGCAGTTTTAGCTTCACTTGGTTTAAATTCAGTAAAAAAATAATAATTTCCTGTTAAGCACCTTTTGCCATCCAGTTATTAATTGGTTAATTGCTTTTAGATTAACCATAAATTAATATTATTATTTATAATAATCAAGATTGTTTGATAGTTGGAAGTATTTTTAAACTGCAGATTCTTCCTTTGCTACAAATAAATTAATTAGTTTTTCTTAGTTTAAAATAGATTTAATGTTTCAATGAAAAATGTGGCATTTTTTAAAAGTCTGATTAATCATTAGAATAATTGATTACTAATCATTAGTTTCAGCTCAACGTTTTAACAAAGCAGCAAATCAGTCAAAATCAAAGTTCAAGTTAAACCTCCAGAAGTTATTTCTGTTGCGGTCACATGTTCAGGCCTGTCATCATTAATGTTCCTGGACGATAAATTGTCCCAGAAGTTATCGCGATAAATGATAATAATGAATAACATAATGGTAACTGAATAATAATAATGGAGGAAAACATTCTCAAAAACTTTAAATCCTAACAAACATTCAACACCGGAGCTCGAAGACATTTTAAATATTAAAAATAAATAAAACAACAAATAAAATGAATTAAGTCTCCGTAAACAAAATTTCTGCAGTAAATTCGACTTTTCAGTAAAAGTCTCTGGATGAACCTGATTTTACATTTTGCTAAAACTTGGTTGTGTTCTTTACATTTTCCTCTGTAGGATAATTATGTAATCAGCGTAAAAATCCTGATTTTTACCCTGATTACAAAGTTTCCATCTGCGGGGCAAATTTATATCATTTTTGAATTGCAGTTGGGGGGCCGCACAAAATGAGTCCGGGGTCCACAAAAGGCCCCCGGGCCTCAGTTTGGACCTCCACCCCTTGCCTGCTCGTTTCTCACACTGTGTTCTGTGTGCAGCCGTCCTGGATGGCGTGGAGCGGCTCACGGCGGAGGAGATGGACGAGCGGCGGCAGCAGAACATGGCCTACGAATATCTGTGTCACCTGGAGGAAGCCAAAAGGTGAGAGGCTGCTGGTCCAGAACCAGAACCAGAACTGCTGTGATTCATTTTCCACCAGCCTTTCTGTGACTTCTGCTGCCATGAAGGTGTAAAGCCACGTGAGGCGACTCCGGTTTGCACCAAAACACCAACACTCAGTGAATTTAGTTCCTATGACAAAATGACTTTATCCGTGATCTGTGGATCCGTGATCCGTGAATCTTAGTCATTCCTGAGGACTTTATGGTTGGTGGAGTTTGTTGGTTTTGGGTTTTCAGTCTCCCTCTGTTGGTTGGAGTTGATTGAGATTTCAGACATGGATTGTTCATCATTTGTTGTGATAAATTTACTTTGATGAGAGTTTTGATTTATTGTCACAAAATTATAAAATATGATTAAAAGCTGATACGAAACGCAGTTTAGTGGTAAAATCACATTCATTTGTGTCCTAATGAAACGCATTGCAAATGGGAATGTTGCTGGTGTTGATTATCGTTGGGCTTTTATTATATTATTTATTATTTATCATGATAAATTTCTTAAGATAAGAATTTTGATTTATTGTTGTCACAAAAACAACAAATTAATTGTTTACTTTTACATTTTTTCCACCATTTGTTCAACTAATAACCAGTAGATTTGAAAATGTGATTAAGTGCATGTAAGATTTGCAGTTTAATGATCTTTATGCGATTGGTGAACTAAAGACATGGTCCAAACGGTTTTGTTGCTGATTGAGTTCGTTGGGTTTTGCTCAGTGAGTTGGTGCTGATTGAGAGTTCAGACTTGGCATTTATCTTATCATTTATCATTTATTGTGATATATAAAAGAATTTTGACTTATTGTTGTCATGATTAATTCCATTTGATGATGTTTAAACACCCTCCAAACTGTCCAAATTGATAATCTTGCTATTTTTTCCACTGTTTGAAAGTATCAATAAATGTGAAAATATGCCAAAATGCATTAAGTTTCCATTTTAATGATATAAATTAAACGTCTTTATGCGATTGGTGTCTTAAAGAAGCAGATGGGAATGTTTTTCATGAACACTATTTGTGTTTGTGGGGCTGTAATTGCTGTGACACACAATCACAACCTAAACAGTAGTAATAAATAGTTCTTATTGTTTTATCACAACATTACCACAAAATATTGAGATAAAACTTTAAGTCCATCTCAGATTATTTTTTAGTTTCATGCTGGACTTGATGTGAACTGGAATCCATGCAGCTTCTGTGGATTTCTGCTTCAGATAAATGCCTCTGATCAGGTGTTTGGTGTGAAATGCATGATCTATATTTGGAAAAATCAAGTGTTGGTTTCAGATTTGAAATCTGCAGGAAGCTGCAGCGATGGAGAGCGTCACGACTAAAATCTGCGTCTCACGGTTTCTTCTGTGCAGCTCAGTGAAGTGGAAACTTGTGCAGTTGTGCAAAAATGAAAACTTTTGAACTGATCTGAAGAATATTTAATCTGTCCAGATTTTTTTTCTTAAACGAGGGAATTGGTGGCGTTCAAAGGGAGACAAAGCTGTGTAGTAAACTATAAAAACTCTGAGTTAATGGCTGATTAAGGTGGAGTCATACTTTAGTTTTTTGCCCAGGCAGGAAGTTCTCAAATATTTACGTCACCAAGTTTGTACTTGCACTGCAAAAACACAAAATCTTACCAAATATTTCTGGTCTAATTTTTAGTGCAAATATTTTAGTTAACTTGAAATAAGACTAAACTAACTAACAATTAACTTTTCAGAGAGATTGACAGATTATTTCACATATAACTACTGCCTTTTCATCAGTGTTAATAAATTGACTTAAAACAAGTTCTTATATGTTGCTGAAAAGTTACTTTTGTTTTCTTCCCAGTCTACTGAGATACTTGCAGAACAAACTAGAACAAAAATACTTAAAATTTGTGTTTTGCAGTGTGATACCTGAAAATGTTGCTGTTTTTAAACAGTGGGTTTAGCTTTTGATGAAGGGAATATATAAAGGTCGTCTGATTCTGTTTTATTGGTTCAATTGAAAGTTTTCAGTTATGCCACACTGTACAAACACAAAATTACCAAACATTCCTGTTTAGTTTCCAGTGCAAAAAGTTTTAGTATCATTGAAATGAGACAAAATTAGTTGAAAAGTAACTTTTCAGCAAGATACAGGAGCTTTTTTTTAATTAAATAATTTCTTAATATTGATGAAAAAGTTCAGGCTCCAGGAGCAAATTATTTCACTTATAATGGGGGTGACCAAAGTGCACCCCAGGGCCACATGGGGCCCTCTCAAGGACTTTGTGTGGCCCCCAAACTGAAAAATAAACATCTGAAATAAATATGATACAAAAACAGATTCTCATTTATTAATGATGACTCTGCATTAATTTGGAGCAACTAGAACCACAAACTTCGACCTAGTTATACTCAAACGCAAAACATTCAGAAAATAATTAGCCCCAAAGGTTAGAAACTAAACGCAATTCTGCAAAACCTTTTTATGTTTTGGTCTAAAATCTTACTTTAATTTATTATTGAGCAGATAAATTTAAAAAAGGCACAAAAAGTTTGATTTAAAATACATTTTTCAGCCTTTAAGTGTTTTAAAGTAACCATTTCGGCCGTCTATCCAACCAAAATACTTGGTAGGATTTTGTGTTTTTGCAGTGCATTCAGTGACTAAGTTTTAACGCAGCTCTGACCTGCTGGAGTCGCATTAATGGACTCAAACCGGAGCCGATGGCTTTTATTCTTCCTGTGGGAAATCACAAAGCCTTTAAAGTTTTCCCTCTTCAACTGCATTTGAATCGGGAGCTTAAACAAACTCTGTTCTGTTTTAATCATATTTCTGTTTAATATTTCAGAAAACCTGTTATTGTGTCGCATGAAAAGTCTCTTTCAGGGACGTTTGATCCTCCCTCTGTTGTTTTTCTGAATTCAGTTTATTGACACAAGTCCATGAAAACAATAAATATCGTGACCTTTAATGTAGAAAAATGGAGCCGATGCTTCTGTTTAAAGTCAATATTGAGGAATTAAATCTTGATGAAAAGTTATTTTTATGTTAGTTTTGTGTTAGTTCAAGTGTACTAAGATATTTGCACTGGAAACTATATTGCTTGGTAAGATTTAGTTTTTTGCAGTGTTGGTCCCTTAGTGGTGAAAACAGAACTGATGCAAAGCGACTCAAACTTCAGACGTTGGTGGCGCCGTTGAAGATCGGATTTAAGGAAATAAGAGCTGTTAGTTTTCCTGTTTAACGTTTGGAAACGACTGCAGCAGCTTTTTTATTCGATGACTCAAAATTGAAACAACCTTTTCAATTTTATCTCTTTTATTTTGTAGGTTTTTAAAATTGGAGAGTAAAAATAATCAGATAACTTATCAATAAAAGTCCCACTCATCACTGCAGGAAAACAAAACACAAAATCACCGAGTATTTTTAGTCTGATTTGTGGTGCAAATATCTTGATGCTTTTGAAATAAGACAAAATGAATGTACAGTAACTCTTCATCGAGATACAGAAGCTTGTTTTAAGTCAATAATTCCTTAATATAGCTGAAAAGGTTTTTAGTTCAACTGGCAGATTATTTCCCTTATAACAACATATTTTTACATATTTTAAATTAAATCTGCAAGTGGAACTAGAACTTTTTCATCAATATTAAGGAATTATTGACTTAAAACAAACTTCTGTATCTTGCTTAAGATATTTGCACTAAAATTAGACTAAAAATAGTTGTTAAGATTTAGTTTTTGCAGTGTATTTGACCCATATTCAGCCTGAAATTGTCCCCAATTTCTTCTTAGTTTCCTGAATGTTTTCTCACATTTCTCTCTGAGAATTTAATGTTACGGTTCAGCAGATGTCTTAAAATGTTGCGTTTAAATTTGGGGTTATTTTTCATGTATTTAACACCAGCCTGATGTCAAACAGGGCCAGCAGTGAGTGACGAAGTAGGCGCGGTCGGTTCTGTGTCTGCGTGCCGGCGGCTCAGTCAGCAGATGCAGTTGAAAGAATATCGGCAGGTTCAAAAGAGGAAGGATCGCGCGAGACAGGAAGTGACTCAGACTTCGCTGATTTTTTGGTATACCCCCCTCCGAACACACGCTGTTGCCACAGAAACCTGAGGTTGCCGTGGCGACAGGTTCCGGTGCAAGCTGAAAGCTGCTGTTGCAAAGTGTGTTGAAGAAATAAATGGCGGATCCGTCGCCTGCTGGTCTGTTATCGTCCATCTGCGGCGTTCAGGAAATCCCTGGATGATTCGGTTGATCTGGTTTTCCGGTTTCCCTCCGGCAGAAGTCATGTCATTTTTTTTCTCCTGGAAAACTCTGCAGGAACTCTGAGGGAAATTATCATAACTCCATCTTCATGCTTTGTGTAAATTGGGCCATTTCCTGACCGAAGTAGGAATAGAAAAAAAATCACATTTCACACAGCAGTGTGATCTCTGAGATTTATTTCTGGGCTCCATTTGCTGCTACAGGTGGTAGAAATATCTCAACTTTAGGATTTAAAACATAAACCTCCACAGCTGCTCAGGTCACGTTTTTTTTTTCTTTTAAAATTTGTGAGAAATCGTTGTGATGGCGTTTCCTGCAGATGAAAATGTGGAAGTGCGCAAAGGGAAGGAATTACGTCTGCACTTCAGTTTTTATTGAACAAATCCGTATTAGTGTCCAAGGCTCTGCACTGCAAAAACACTAAATATTACTACACTAATTTTTAGTGTAGTTTCCAGTGCAAACATCTTAGTTTGGTCTTAATTCAAGTGTACTAAAATATTTGCAGTAGAAGTGAAACAAAATACTTTGTAAGATTTAGTTTTTTCAGTGTCACAGCAGGTAAACCCCAACAAACACAATTAATGCTCCTGAAAAACATTTCTGTATTCAATGTGCTTCTTCTCCAGAATTGTGATTTGTATTGATAAGTTTATTTTCAAACTTATTGATGCTTCTATTGAACACATTGTGCAGAAAATGGTAAAATATGAATCCTGATAGTGAGGACAGCTTTGGGAGTTTTAAACATCATTAGTTGGAATTTATTAAGACAACAATAAATCAAAATTCTGATACTAAATTTATCACCATAAATGATAAACGATGGTTAATTCCCACCCATAATGTTGAGGTACATTTGAATGATTAAAATGGGCAGTTTTAGGTGGTTTTTTAAGGATTTTTGTGTGTTTGTGGAGGATTTAAAACTTTTCACATGCTGATTAAAACATTCCTCTTTGTTGCTCTGCAGCTTAAAGGAAACAGGAAAGTTGGGGACTGGTTTCCACTGGCTGATTGTGTTTTTCCTTCGTCACCTCTGATCATTTCCATGCAGAAGTTTTCAGCTCAGATTTTTCATGAGCCACATGCAGTTTATGCCAAAGGCAGCAACATTTTGTACCAAAGCTTGATGTAGTAAAATCGTCTTTGTTTGCAGATTTTTGTTACCTGCACTGCAAAAACACAAAATCCTACCAAGTGTTTTTTCTTTAGTTTCTACTGCAGATATCTTAGTGCATCTGAAATAAGACAAAGTGTTCACTTACAATTAACTTTTAAGCAAGATATGGGACAATAATTACTTATTGATGAAAAATGTCTAGTTATAATTGAAATCTGCCAGAGGAACTTGAACTTTAAGGAGTTATTGACTTAAAATAAGCTTTATTGCTGAATAAATACTTCTAATTTCATGTGTAAAAAGATACTTGCACTAGAAACAAAAAAAACAACAAAAAAACTTGACTAGATTTTGTGGTTTTGCAAATAAATATGCAAATAGAGAATTTTTTGTCTAGTTTTGATGCAAATATTTTATTAAGATAAAACTAACAAGTAACTTGTCATGAAGATGTTGATGCTTGTTTTAAGTAATTCATTTCTTAATGTTGGTGAAATGTACTTTTTTGGTGAACTTTTTCATCAACATTTAGGAGTTATTGTCCTGCTTCTTGCTGTAAAGTTACTTTCAAGTTATTTTTTGTCTTATTTCAGGTGTGCTAAGTTATTTACATTAGAAACTAGACCAGAAATACTTGGTAAGATTTAGTTTTTTTTGCAGTTTGATACCTGAAGCAGGTTTTGATGAGAGGAATCAAAATGTCCATGTTCTGCTTGTCGGTCAAATTGCAGGTTTTGTGTGTTTTATTGAAGCCCATTCGGTTTGTTTTCGTCCCCCTGAGTGCCGTGGTTTTCCGTCAGGTGTTTCTCAGACCCATGTGGTGAGACGGTGTGTTGATGTGAGTGGAATGATGGGAATGCATGTGACGGGCGGGAGCCGCGCCTGCAGGAATGCCCTGCAGCTCGTTCAGACTGTCGGAGGATCGTCATGGATCGGGTCGCTCGCCGCAGCTCACAGATGCAAACTGTGTTATCGTTCTTATTTTCATATTGCCTCCCTGCGAACAGAAACGGAGTGAGGCTCGAGTCACTTTGGGCGGCCATTATCACACCTTTATTTAAATGATCGCTGATATTTTCATGTCTGTTGACTTTTCAAATGAGAAACAAAACTGAGAGCTGCTGGGGTCGATTAGGTGCTTAAAGGAAAGATTCTGCAGATAATGGATCCAAATTTAACACATTTAAAATCTAATTATGACTAAACATGTCAGCTCTTGTTTTTACAGTCATATGAATATTTGGATTACTGGAGCTGTGTATTATTTTTGCTCTATTTTCTAGTGCAAATAAGATAAAACTAACTTAAAAGTAACTTTTAAGTGAGATATAAAACAATAATTCCTTAACAGAAATGAAAAAGTTTCAGGTCTATTGCCAGATTGTACTTATAACTCAAACTTTTTTCTCAATATTAATGAATTATTGTCTTATTTCTTCCTGAAAAGTTGCTTTCAAGTGTTTTTTTTTCTTATTTCAAGTGTAATAAAATATTTGCAATAGAAAAAGATCAAAAATACTCGGTTGGATTTTGTGTGTTTTGCAGTATGGTACCTGCGGCAGCCATATTGTATTTTGGGATTGGTTTTGGGAGACTTCAGATTTTTGAATGATGTTTTAACTTTAAGTTTAAAAAAATAAAAAATCAGTACAGATCCCTCATTAGTGATGATCTGCATCACTTCTACTTGGATAAATGGATACAAAATCTGTTTTTTTTAGTGTAAAACACTATTGACATGAAGCGTATTTCCCCAAACAGTCAGTATTAAATCTGTACTTTTTTCTGTATTGTAACATTCCCCAAATATTGATGCTGTGAGCAAGAAAATTAGTCAAACTTCCTTTTTCATTGCTTGTAATTCTGATAACTTTATGGTTTTTAACTGAGGCCATTAATGCTGACTATGGAGATCCAAAATCCTTCTTATTCTTCCAAGCAGTTTCATGATTGTCATAACTGCAGTGAAACTCTTTCAACACGTCTTCGGGACGCTAATCGTTTCTGAACCTGTTCCCCTCGTACACTTTTCATTTCAGTAGATTTTAATCTAACATGAAAGCAAAGATTTTCTCACTACTGGAACTGGCCAGTCGTTTTGGATGCCTTTCCAGCTGAAGGTCTAAATATAAATGTTCTTTACTATTGCTTTCTTTTTTTCCTCACACGCCCAGTCTTCCTGGGAATGCAGTTGTACAGGTTTTCAGAAATCTCATGTTTATCGATCTGTGGATGATGCCAACAGCCGTCCCGCTCCATCGTTTTCACCAAAGCAACTTTACATGATTTCCTCGTGTTTCCGGCTGTTTTTAAGGCTGTAATTGTAATAACTGATGACCAGAAGTCACATTTGGGCTGAAAAACAAGAACATGTGAATATATAAAAATAAACAGAGGTTGTGGGGTTTTTGTGAAGATGTGTAATGGATGTTTTTGGGTGCAGATTTATATTTCCATGTGAGTTTATAGTCGGTTATTTCTGGACATCCTGTGCTGCTGCTTTTAGTTATTCTCTTCTGGTTGTAGTTGATCCAGCTCTGCCTCTGCATTTACAGAAGATTAGATCATCAATGTTTGTTATTTTTTTGCTATCTCATCCACCACTAACAAAATAACTCAGCATGCAGCAGCTTCAGAGCAGCAAAAAGAGTAAAATCTACTAGAAAATATGCAACTTCTTCTATTAAAAGATATGAAAATAAGTTTAGAGAAGTTTTTCTCACGTAACTGACCTGAAACTTTTCAAGCATTTTAAGCAAACTGTCAGAATGTGCAGTTAAGTCCAGTTACATTTGATGGAAAGAAGAAAAGAAATCTGCCGTTTGAAAGGAGAAACTAGGATTGAAACAAATTGGTTTTAAAGATGGTAATTCAACAACAAGTTTGGCAAAATGTGTTTATCTTTCCAAGTCAGCCGAGTCTGAAATTTGAGCTTCAGCAAACAGAATAAAAGGAAAACTGCTGATTCAGCAAGGAAGCATTCAGAGCACTTAAGTAAAGGAAGAAAGTTTAACTTAAAAAGGAAAAGTTTGACAAAAATACATAAAATGTTACTTATTTAGAATAATCAAGCAGCTTGATTCAAAGTTTAAGTTGTGAGATTTCCCTTAAATTAAACCAAATCCTGTCTCAACGCTTTTTTTTAAGTATAATTTTGTTTACGGAGATTCATAATTCACTTTATTTGTTGTTTATTTTTGAATATTTAAAATGTCTTCCAGCTCCAGTGTTTATTAGAAAGTTTATTGATCTTTGTCAATGATCATTATTGCTATGTCATTATCATTATATTACTTGAAAATGGTGTCAAAACAACGATATTATTGTTTATCGCAAAAACTGCCAGACAGTTTATCGTCCGCCAAAATTTATCATGACATGCCGATGAATATAATAACAAAGATTAAAAGTTAAATTTATGAGATAAATATCTTAGTATCTAATAAATTATAAGATGAGCCTTAAATGCAACACAAAGCCTTTTGCTTGCTGCACTTATATGAAGCAATTTAAAGTCATAATTCATAAAATCAGATGTTTTTGATTTTTCTATATTTAGTATCTGACTTGATTAAACTAAATTTTAAATGTGACCCTCATTTCTCTCCGGCTTTTGCTGTAAATTGGTTTGAGCGTTTCTGATGTCATTTCCTGTTCCACCTGTGCTTATTGTTGTAAAACTGTGTGGGACTAAATTTAACTGAGTCTAAATTTACTCTCCTGACATGAACTTTCCACGCTGACCTTAAGCTTTTACTCTGACGGGTCGTTACTTATTTTAGCGTTATTGTTCCAGAGCAGAGAGTTTATTAAAGTCATGATGACGACATTAAAATGCTAAAGTTTTACCTTCCTCACTGTAAATGAATCATCCAGAAGCAGCAGGGGTGTACTTACTTTTCATAGTTTTTTGTTTTTTGGATGCATTACTAAATTTCACAGTGTGAATCTGTTTGGTATTTTATCGAAATCAGACAATATTTAAAATTTAACTGTAAAAATGCGTTAACAGGCTTACGTATTGGTCCCATGAGTAAAATAGTAATAATAAAGAAATGAAAAGTGTTCATTTCCAGCTTGATGTTTATTTTTTTTATCATGTCAAAGACAGGAAAATATGTATAATATTATCAAATGTCAATATCAGCTGATGGCCCAACTGCAGTATAAATATCAGATATACTTTGTTACAAAAACAAGTTTTTCTTTTCTATGTTTATAACAGGAAGGTAATATTTCTTTCTGTAGGAAGAAGCCAGTTGTGTAATTAGATGCTGAAATATTAAGTTTGTTATTGTTGCTGTTCATTCTGGTTCTGCATCAGGGCCACAACCTGCTTTTATGCTAACATTTACATCCTTTTACAAATATTCCCTTTTCTTGTTGGGATGTTTAACATGAGCTGAATAATGAGAAGAATTTACACTGAAACTGAAACAGCTGAGTGAATGTCATGAATGTCCTGATGGTGACGTTACGCTGTGAAAACATCAGCAGCTGTCAGTGATGCAGTTACAGTTTAAATCTTTTTTAAAATGTTATTTAATCTTCTTTTTACCATCTGGAGGAAGAAATGATTGTAATCATAACTATAATTAGGCCTGTCATGATAACAAAAGCTGCTGGACGATAAATTGTCCAGAAGTTACTGCGATAAAACGATAATATTGTTGTGTTGAAACAATTTTTGACTAATGTATTGCAAGAACACATTTTTAATGATTTGATATAAGCAGGAAGATTTCTTGTTATATTTTCCTGTTTTAAAATCAACAGAGTGATTGAAATAAAAACACTTTTATTTAAGTTTTTTTTTATTTTCTTCTGGTAAAATTGCATCTTAATTCTCTTAAAGAGAATAAAATACTGTAATTTTTATGGTAATTTTCCGTAGCATAACTAGCAGAAGGGATGACTGAAGTAGAAGCCACATTTTGGAAATACTTTGTCATTTGAAATGTCTTTTTGTAGAAAAGAAATGGACTTAAACTGGATCTGGTTTAAAAATCTTGATTTGTAAGCCCAGTCCTGTAAAAATCAGTTTTCTCCACTTTAATCAAATCGGTCTGTCTGTGTTGTTCTGGAAAGACTTTCTGCATAAACAGATGATTCATCTCTAAATGTTTAATCTTTAATCCATCATGCATGTTGACGTGTTTATTATGACACTCATCCTCTCTGAAAACACAGATAAGAGGGTTTGAAGTGAATCCGCCTCTAAATGGAGGCTTTTATTTTGGAAACCAGAGTTTTTCTGTTCGCCGCCTGACCAGCCCACTTCCTCCTGAAGCTCTGGCTGTTTGCCTGTAATTTCCTGTTTTTGAAAAAGTCTCAAACATGTTGCAGCCGCTGATTATGTAAGCTGACATTGTGTTGGTGCGATGGGGAACAATGGCTCAAGACTGATGTGTCGAAAACCTTCAGAGGGCGATAACATCTGACCTCTGACCCCGTTCACTCAGAAAGGTCCGTCTGAACTGAGCAAAAATCCTGAAACTTTTTAATAATTCTTGTTTTTCTCTCTCCAATATGAACTTATTGCAATAAATATCATTATGGTTGTTTTCAGAACATTTTCAAGAACTGCAACACAAAAAGACATCCTCTAAAATCAGTAAACTTTAAATTCTAGTGAGCATTTAATACTGGAACTGGAAGACGTTTTAAATATACAAAATAAATAAAATCAATTCTGAAGTCTCTGTAAACAAAATTATCCTTCAAAAAAGGCTAAAGAAGCACCAGACTGAAAACTTTTATCAGCCAGTTTTTGGTAGAAAGAGAGAAAAAGAAATTATGCAAATGATCTTGTCATGTGATTGATTGATTGATTAATTACTGGTTTAACTGTAACAACACATTTTAGTGTAAAAAATTTTCAGAGCCTCAAAGGCTCAAGATGAGAAGAAA
This sequence comes from Poecilia formosa, assembly GCF_000485575.1. NCBI lineage: Eukaryota > Metazoa > Chordata > Actinopteri > Cyprinodontiformes > Poeciliidae > Poecilia > Poecilia formosa. Next base: position 36,914 of record NW_006800760.1, on the reverse strand, counting down.
GATTTGCACATTTAAATTGAAACACACTGAAAAAAACAGACCATTTATTGAGCAGATTGTTCATTTTTCTGATGTAACTTTAATTGTATGTTTGCTTTGCTAATCTCTTTTAATCCAGATTAGCTGTTTTCAAACAGAACTTGACCATTTAATGTTTCAGGCGTCGCTATCGGTGCATATTTTTGCAGAGTCCGTTTTTTTGTCAGAAATTTTCCAATTATCAGATTGTGTGTTAGTCTGCTCTAGTGCAGTTTGATCAGTCCAAGTCATTACAGTTAATATTCCTCAAAAATGGTGAAATATCACTTTAATTTATCACTGAACTGGAATCTCAGATCCGATAATGGCTACAGCAGTGCTTATGCTGCCCCCAGACACACAGGCACCCCGGGCAAAGAGCCGTTTCCAATCCTGGAACTGTTTAAATCTAAAACTAGATCCACATGAAATAAAATATTCTTAATCTGGTTTCTCCCAGTGACTCCAATCCAGATTAGAACTTTTTTCAACTTGAAAAAGAGGAAAAATCTGTCAACCTTCTCAAGTTTTTTCAGTTTATTGTTTTGCTACAAGAGTTTTTCAAACAACGTAAAAAAGAAAACGGCTTTGTTGAAACTTTTAAAACTCCCTCGTGTTTGCCTCAGTTCATGTGACCTTGACCTTTGTCTGCCTGCTAATCTGCCTCGTAAACGAGCTTGTTTGCTGTTTAACGCTGCTCTTAGTGGTTTTTGTGTAATCGTTTGTAAAGGTTGTTTCCGTGGAAATGGGGACGCCTCCGGGAAAACATGTGTGAGTCAGCCGGGCCGGCGGTGAGCGGGACGGAGAGAGGGAGGACAAAAGGAAATGAAAGGAGACGGATCAGGAGACGTGCCTCCCGCCTCTCACCTGGATCTCACCTGGCCGCCGGTGAAACATGAGACCATTTACCTTTCAGGGCAGCAGCAGTCGGGCTTTGTTTGGACCTTTTACCTCTCCAGGTTTCCTGCTGCTTTTCATCTGTGAGGGTTCCTTCACTTTGGAGAAGGTTAAAAATGTTTTCATGTGAATCCTTTATGAAACTTTTACAAAAATATTTCTTCCCATTTTTATTAAAACTGCATGTTAGGAGACAAATGAGACAAAATTCACCGATTCTGGTAAAAAAAAAAAGCCAATCAGAGCCAAGAGGAGGGTGTTGGCGCTGCCAATCAACATCATGTACGTGCTGCTAAATGTGCTGATGGTGGGAAACAGATAAACGGATATTTTTGTTTGGCCCCATAATTTAAAAATCTTGCATTAAGGGTGAGATTTTTACAGAGAAATAAAGTCTTATAACATTTTTTTCTATCAATGAAACTAAATTTTTGTTTTTTTATTAATAATGTTTCTGTTTTCTTTGATTACATTTTGCTATAAACTGCAATGGCTGCACTAATAGAGGCTAAAAGCTGCAGGGGTACAGCAGTTTTTCAGAATAAAAGCCTTTCACCCAATCTAAGCAGGAGCTGATTTTAATCTTTATTTTGAATTTCCAGGATGTTTGTTTGGGGAACAAACTGAATGCGGAAGCTAAAAATGACTAATTTTTTCACGTTTTGAGCCATTCTCTGTTAATGTAGGCCATGAAAACAGCTGGAAAAGGTCTCAGGTTTCATTTTGGGAATGTGTGAATGTGCAGAGACCTTGTCTTGGTTTTTCCAGTTGGCGCTCCATCGTTAGGACTTTAAACCGAGCCGTGAGAGGCTGCAGCGAGTCCAGCTGCTGCTGAGGCTCGGCGGACAGAATAAGGTCAGATTCCAGTGTTCCAGTAAAGCATGTAATGGACAACTTGGCTCTCATTCTTTCACTTTTCTCCCACTGTTTTAGTCAGGCTTTGGTGAAGTCAGTCGGTTTAATCTGGGTTGAAATTAAAGGTAGAAAGAAGTGAAAGAAGCAGGAGAATGATGTCTGCACCGCCTCATGTAATTAGCTTTTCCAGCTATTCAGTGATCGCACTTCCGCCTTTCTTTATTCAACATGCAGTAAAGATTTATCTGTTTGTCCAGAGTTATTGTGTGTTTGCCTCTGTGATGCGTGTGTTCGTATTTGCATGTAAATCGGGGGGTTTCCCAGCTTGAAGCAACGCTGCTTTGCATTTGTTTAGGAGAAACGGTTTGAGGCACTTAGTTGGCAAACTGTTGAAAAAGTCCTGTAATGCAGATGCATTAAGATAAAACCTTCTCTGCACCTAAAACTGTTGGTTTTTATTATCAGTCCATGAAAAAATGGCGGGCTTAGCTCATATCATCAAAATGTCTTCAGAGACTGATGCATGGTGATGCAGTAGCAGTCAGTCCTGCAACGACTCTGAAGAGGCCTCTGACTGAAGGTTGTTGTCATGAGACTGTCATGTTAACAGCTCAATAGTAAACATATCCAGGATAACAAACACTGCTAATCCACCTCATTTGCTTTTGCTTCTCCTCATTAACGGGGCAATAAAGTCAATTTTTACTTAACACTGCTTTTTTTAAATCTCCCATAATTCAAAGTATTTTAAATTAACTGCAAAGCTTTAATGTGAATGTAAACTGATCTGTTTTTACTGTCAGTTAGTTGGAGTTTGTTCTTCTAATGATGATTTTATCTGATCCATGACCGACCTTTAGACTTGGCTTCCTGTTATTTTGACATCTATTGTCAACAGTTTAGCAAAGCTCATGTAGTTTAGAGTTGAGAAAATGTGATACGGATTTGATTTGTTTCTAATTCTTCTATATCAACTTATTTTGTTGAACAGTAAATGTGCTGCAAATAAATCTCCATCCTGTGAGAAACATTGTGTAGAAATATCAGTGCTGAATATTATCTTGAATGTTTTTCTGGTTTTTACTGGAAGCATGAGTTTCTGTGAATAAGCAGATGTTTTCAGGTGCAACAGTTTCAAAATGTTTCCTACACGTTGACAGTCTTTTTTCCCAAAACCTTTTGCATCATATCTATAAATATCCCAGTTCATCTTTAAGAAAAAGATACAAGATCTTGTCTTTTTTACTGCTTATTGAAGCGTGGTGTAGACTTGACTGGCCCGTTTTTTCATTTTAATCAGTGAGTCAAACCTTTTGGGCCGCTCCCTGTAGCAGGACAACAATACTTTGCAGTCACACAGAAACGGATTGTGGTCTGTTAGCTGGGCCATAATTATCTGCTCTCTATTAAACAGCGACTGAAGCAGAAAACTGCTCTGACTGAAACTCAGGACACAAAAAGTTCAACGTTTCTCATCTTTGTGGAGGAAATTTATCTTATTTTTGTTTTAATTTGTTTTGTGCCTGAATGAAGAGTTTTGTAACATCCTGCAGGAACATTTTGGACTTGGCCACAGCGTTTCCTGAAGTCAGGGCGTCTTCCTGTGGAGATGATGGTCAGCAGAAGACCTCTTCCTATGAGATTGACCTCTGACCTCTGGGTTGACTTCAGCTTCCTAGCAGCAATCTGGATGCATGTTCTACATTTCCCTTATGCTGCAATGTGTGCACGCTATTTTCTTCTAGGATTCACAGAAATGCATCTGTTTATTTCACAATTATTTCCAGAATATTTAATTTTATTTATTTTAATTTCAATCTAATTGTACGTTTTCATGGCCATATATTATTAAGTTAAGTTCAGAAATACCTTCAACTTTCTGATTGCGTCAGAGATAAGGCTCATCTTTCTTTGTAAATCTTATCACAGCTTTAAAATGTGTGGAATGAGTTGGAGCTGTAACCTTTAGACAGCTACACCTTCATGTTTTGAGTGATTATTAGGATTCCAGTCGTTGTCTTCATATCTGTGGCTGTATTTTGAATTGCAGACATGCCTGGAGTCCACAACACAACTGTACATTTGTTTCCTGAGTCGTTTTCAGAAAGGCATCCTGAAATCCCATTCAGAGCTGCAGATCTTGCTGGTTAAGTGGAGGGTGTGACTGTGTTTGTGCTGGGCTGGAAGGAGTGTGTAGCTTTGATAAAGAGAGTCATTACTTAGGAGTCTTTATGGAGCCTTTCTCTGCGCCAGCAGAGAGTGAAAGTGGGGGCTTGTTCCTGAGAGAAGGGCCCCGGCCCCGCGCCCCGGCCCGGTCGCCCCGGCCTCAATGGCAGGCCTGTCTGAAAGCCCCCATGTCACGACTTCCTGAGAGGGAAGTTGTTTCAGCTGGTGTTAGCCGCCCGCCCTTACATTTGTTTGCAGACCAAGAGACTTCAGGAAAACCCAAGTGTTGGGAAACTCTCTGAAATTGAGGCTCCACATTGAAAATAAGACACAGTTTGTTCAGCTGCAGTATGTAAATATTTTAATATATTTGTTGGAACAACCTCTGTGTTGTGGCAGTACAACACGAGACGGATAATCTGTGGAAAAAAATAATCCCCTCTGCTTTCTCTTAGTGCCAACAGGAAGCAACCAATCAGAGCCAGGAGGCGGGTCTTAGCGCTGTCAATCACCACTCCTAATGGTGCATCTGCCTCCTGACAGCACAGCCTGTAATGAATGCAAATGCTAGTTAGCATGGCAGATAAATGTGTTTTAGGAGATTATTAATAGTTTTACAGATTTTTAAACGAAGCTAAAAGCGATTTATTTGCCTTAAATGCTAAATGTTTATGTTTTTGTATAGTTTATGCTCAATTACTGCTTTGAGTGTGTTCTCTCAGCAAATGGCCTACTCCAGTTAACGATTAATCAATTACTTGACAATTACGTCAATAATTGATTAATCCGATTAATCGTTTAAGTCCTAGTTGGCAGTTAAACAGTCCAGTGGCTCTGGGACCTTCCTGTCCTGATGGAGGCAGATTAAAAGCAGCTCAGAGTTGTTGGTTAGTTTGGGGTGTGGTTTTTATTTAAATGTGCTTTTTGTTTAAAACTGTACCTGAGATGAGGCTAATGAGTAAAACCTTCAGAAGCCCCTTTTTGTTCTTGCAGCTCTTGCAACAGAGATGCGTGTGTGTGCATGCAGGAGCAGAGGAATCTCTTAATCCTTCCCAGGACACAGGTAACCCTGCTGCTGCTGCAGGGGAGTGGGAGTGTTTTCTCAGCAGATTAAAGGAGAGGCTGTTCTTCTTTCTTTCTTTTTTTTTAATGGGACTTCACTGAATCTGCTCTGGCACTGGGAATTCCTCATGGAAATGCAGCTTCCCAGTGAGAGCTGAGGTTTTGGATCAAATTGTAAAAATCTATTGTGTGTAAATGGAGATTGTATTTTTTGTTTTTTATTTATTTATTTATAATAAAAAAATTATATTATGTGCAATTGTAATTTGATTATTATGATGATGATGATAAAAATATATTTTATTGCAATTTTTTTATATCTTAATCATTATTTGCATTTTAATCATTTTGGGAAACAATTGTTTTAATTTCAAACAGGATTTGAAATTAAAAAATACATAATTAACTCAGTATTTGTATTATCCAACTTCCTCCAGTTAGTTATTGTAGATACTAATGGCTGTGAGCAGGATGGATCTCCTGTAGCAGTCTGTAATACAGTGGTTCAGAACAGGCCTCTGACTGAAGACTCTGTTGTATAACACAATATATAAGTATGGAATTTTGCTACAGTCGTGGACAATGTCAACATAAAATCTGATTCTTCAACTAAACCTAAACAAACGTCAATAAAAGCGAGCGTGACGCTCCGTACATCAGGGATGCATTTCCACTGCTGCATGTCTTAAATGCATGTTTTAAATACACTCCTTTACAAGAAGAAAATATTTTTCCAACATGTTTCTGTCGACAGTTAGTTGAATTGTCTCGTCCAAACCGCCTATTGTGAACACTTTTAGTAAAACTAGCGTACCGTAATGTTGCAGCGACACGCCGTCATTCTATTGGCTGAAACTCCAATCTTTCCTAGTTTTCCTGTGAGAGACGAAAAATAAAGCTAAACTACAAAACCACAACATGTTACCAAGTATTTCTGGTCTAGTTTCTAGTGAAATTAGTTGGTTTTCTTAAAACAAGACAAAAATAGCATACAAGTAACTTTCGAGCAAGTTATGGGAACTTGTTTTAGGTCAGTAGTTCCTTAAAATTGATGAAAAAGTTCTAGTTGCACTGGTGGATATTTCTCCTGTATTACAAGTAAAATTAAGCAATGATTGACTTAAAATAAATTCTGAATCTTGCTAAAAAGTTACTTAATTCAGTTTTGTCTTATTGCAAGTGTACTGAGGTATTTGCACTAGAAACTAGATAAAAATATTTGGTAAGATTTTGTTTTTGCAGTGTGAAATGGAAAATCCAAAGAAGTCTCAAGTCTTTTCTCCTGCAGTAATTAAACTTTATATATCTCAGATATTGTGCAGGAAATAAATTCTGCACAGAAAATGCAACAAGAACTGGGTGGAAGAACCGACCTGATGTCATTTGGTTCTGGCTTTTACCTTCATAGGTAGAAATGATACAGGAGAGAAATGTTTGTGCATAGTTTTTAGAGAGGAGCATATTGGTAAGCAGCAAGGTTTCTGAGTGAGCGCAGAGTTTTACATGAGAACCACAACATCTGAGATGAAAAGATGACTCATCATAAAACTCTCAAAGTAAACATCCTAACTGTCTTTATCAAAGTGGTGTAACTGAGCCAGATGCTGCTGCTGGTGTTTGAATCCAGTCTTCCCAGTGAGGGAGCGCAGCGCGTCTCAACCATGGCCCAGCGCTGACTCAGCAGGAATGTGATTTCATAATATGACCTAGAAGAAATGAAATGTCACTCCTGAGGGATGCTGGGAGCGCTGACTGAGTGCTGCAGGCACGGAGCTGTAATAATAAATAAAAAATAACTAATTAGTCATCAGACAGAATGTGCAGAACATCACTTTGAGTCTCAGATTCGCTGTTTTACAGACTTCATGCTGCATGTTTTTAGTAATCAATTATTCTGATGATTAATCGATTAAGCAGATCAAATAAATGCCACATCCTGCAGATTTTTCATTTTACCACAAGCCTTTATGTAATAAAAAACTTACATAAAAATGAATATAAAGAAATTATTAAATAAATTTTTTAAATAAGAAAACTAACATTTTATTGCCTAAAATATAGTAACTAAAGATACAAAAAATCCTTCAAACATCAGTCTGTGAAAAGTTCAGCCTTTTCTGCTCGACAGCGTAGAGCTGATGTTTTTATTTTTAGTTTAGCCAATTTCTACATGGATGGCAAAAGGTGCTTAACAAGAGAAATTTTACAGAAACGCCACGAGGAGACATTAAAGTTTTTTATTTTATTTTCAATGTAAATTTCTGTTTTTTGTACATTTTTGTTTCAGTTAACAACAAATCAACAAATGGCCTTTTTCTGACTGTATACTCCGATTAATGATTAATCAATTAATAAATTAGTTTATGATTACTAGTTGATTATTCACGATTAATCTGATTAATTGTTAAAGCCCTACATGTTTGTGCAGAATCAGCCTTTGTTTGAGATCCGTTCCCGTCGTTGCGGAGGAAGTTGCTGCTTGGCTTCATGCTTGCCTCCTCTCTCCTCCGCAGATGGATGGAGGCCTGTCTGGACGAGGAGTTGCCCCCGACAACGGAGCTGGAGGAGGGGCTGAGAAATGGCGTCTATCTGGCCAAACTGGGCAACTTCTTTGCCCCGCAGACGGTTTCCCTCAAGAAGATCTACGATCGTGAGCAGACGCGCTACAAGGTCAGAAGATTTTAGATGTTTTCCACTGAGACTAATTCAGATTTTCCTTTATTTTTTTTTAACGTTCAATAAAATACAGTAAAAAGGTTCAGAGGGTAAATTAGTAAAGGTTAGTTTAGGGTATTAAATGTGGAAGAGTGATCATCTGTTGAAAGAAAAGTCACTCTGGTCTGACTTACAGTCAAACCCTTCACATCACCCACAGGTTGAGCTGGACTTTTCTCTTGTTTGTCATTTTGACTGAAACTCCCATCATAATCAGTTTTTCATCCAAAAGATAAAAATGACAGACAGGGCCGGATAAAACCTTTTTGGGGCCCTAGTTATGTTATCATTTGGGGCCCCCACACCAACATGTCAACACCAGAGGCTTTATCTCTCCTGAGCTGCTCTGTGTGTAACATACCTGCTATCATTAGCATAATTAGCTTACATCAAGTTTTATGACTGTTGGTTTTAACCTGACAGGAGTAGAAAACAGAAAATAAATATTTGGATTATGAGGTGCAGAATGGTATTTAAATGTGCCATATTTTAATTATTTGAAAGGAATGTCATTTGAAAAACACAAAATTTTCAGTAAACAAGTTTGACATCAATATTTGCCCAACAGTGGCAGCAGCCAACAGCAGGAAGAGATTAATCTGTTATTATATGTTTAATTCACATGATTACACAAATTTTTACATTTCCTTTTGGGTTTCTACTACTGAAACAGCCCGAGTGCTTTAAGAACTCGGGCTTCTTAACTTATTGCCAAGCTATTTTTGGCAATAAGTTAATGTTTTTTGGTGAGGTTACCTAGCAACCCCAGCGAAGTTCCGCCTGTTGCCTAGCAACCCAAACTGTATGCGCTGTACAATGGCTGCTGGAAAAGACAAATGTTTTGTTGTTCACTTACCATCCAGAAACCACTTGCTGCATTCTTGTAGGCTGTACAGGAGGCTCCATTTTGCTTTTCAAAGATGTGCGGTTGTATAATTTCACTTCTGTTTGCAGCCGTTTTCATGCGGGTTTGAGGTGGGGGGTGGAGCCAGCAGCGGCTTATTTGGATTTAGAGTTTAAAAGAAGCATAATAAATCACTTAATTGATGGAATCCACATTTTTCGCCTCAATTTTCTTGATGTTGGACTGCAGCATTAAATCCAGTGAAATGCACAGATTTCTGTAAACGTGCAACAAGACGAAATGTGTAAAAGATTCACAGTATAAACTCTTTTACCAGACGCTGTAGCACACACACTCATTTTCATGTGACACGCGTTTAGATGAATAAGGTTTCCTCTTACAGTTCGCACCGCCAAAATGTAACAGTAGCTTTTCAAAAGACAGAAATGGTGTTTTCTTCAGTTCTGATTCTGTGTTTCTCTGCTGCAGGCGACCGGCCTCCATTTCAGACACACAGACAACGTCATCCAGTGGCTCAACGCCATGGCAGAAAAGGGACTGCCAAAGGTGAGCACAACTCTTTCAAAGGAATTTTAAATGCTGATCTTTGCTCCCAAAAATGTGGAAATCAATAGCTAACATCACGAGAATGACTCTGATTGGTGACATAGAGGAAAATTGGGGCTATTGGTTCCCGTGTCCAGTATAAAGGAGGTTTTTGACTCCAAAGCAGTGAGTTTTGCCACTGGGTGTGTAAATGATCATGAACATTGTGTAATTCTCACCATGAGCTCATCTTCTGCACACATGCTCCAACATGATGCTGATTTTCTTACCTCACTGCTTTTGTTTCAGATCTTCTACCCAGAAACCACAGACATATACGACCGAAAGAACATGCCGCGCTGCGTCTACTGTATCCACGCTCTCAGGTCGGTTCGCTCGCCGCCTGTCGGTCATTAAAAAGCCAAACACTGAAACTCAGAGCTCTGCTTGGATTCCTCCTCCTTCCGGTTGGTCTAACTGGCCACAAGGCCTGCTGAGGTCAACAAAGGGCTGCTTGTTTATGAAAGATGGAGTTATTTTCTGGTTGCATTTAAGAAACTGTCCATTCAGACTTTGTTGGCCTGAAACCTGTTTAAATATGATGTCATGAGGTGAACAATGCAGGTATTCAAAGGTGGAAGCCAAAGCAAACATTTAAGCCAGAATGGAAAGGTTTTGTATGGAAACACCAAGGATTTAACGGCTTTTAAATACGTCCTTATCATCAATAACAGACAGTAATTGTTTTCTGTTTGTACACATTACTGTCTGTCAGTTGAGTTTTGTACAGATCGGTGTATATATATATAAATAAAACATATTTTTATTAACATGTTTTACTCAAAATACCTCAAGTTGCATTTTCAAATTCACTACAGCAGTGGTCCCCAACCCCCAATTGGTACCGGGCCGCGCAAGAAATAAATAAATATTTCCGTTTTATGTATTGAGTCTGGAGGATCTTTTATTTTGAAAATCCTTTAACCAGATTCTCAATGAAGCTTCAAGCTGCTTCGCCACATAGAGACCAAGCAGGCTGAGGATATAAGCAACACTTCGGGTGTCATTGTCTCCATCACTCCCTGATGTCTCGTTGCAGAGACACAAGCTCAGGGCTCCGTTAGTCATTATCATGAGTTAAAATTTTCACGAAAATAAAATGTTCGTTTTTGTGGCGCTTCTGTTATTTTGAAGGGATATGTAAACGTTACTATAGCGACCAGAGTCAGAGAGCGTTTGGGCAGTGGTCAAGAGGAGATGAGTAGAGCTTGTGAGTCTTAAGTCTGGTTTAGACGGCAAGATTTAAGGATGTCGGCCGATTCTCCAAACCTCTGTGACCACAGAGCTGATAAAAGTACAACAGGTTTGTGTGTCCAAGGCAGGAGCAACACGAACCAATTCCGGTCACGAACATCGCGATTCCAGAGGTTAATCCAGTAAAACCCCCAACATCGCATACGGGAATTTAGAATAACCTAACACGATGTAGAAGCAATAGTGACAGTTTGTGGAGTCATTTTAAGAGATAAAAGAAACAAAAAGAAAAGGCGGTGGATGAAAGACAGCGGGAGCAGCCGCTCTATTTGCTGCACTATGAGTTGGAGGTGAATATGTTTTTTCATAGTTAACATTTTTAACTGAATAAACATAATAATGACCTTTAGATTTAATAATAAATATTTCCACATATCATCTCCGATATCCACCGGACTTCCGCGATATGTCAGCTGTTTGGGATTCCCCTCTGTTCTGACGTCACCGCGCTTTCTGATTGGCTACCTTATCTGACGGTTCATGACCCCCCCCCACCCCCACACCGGGCCTCGACCGGTCCGCGGTAATAAAAAGGTCGGGGACCACTGCACTACAGGACTGCTGTTATCGCATTTGAGGCAATAAAATGCTTTTCTTATTTAAAAGGGGGACTGAATTATCTATTTCCATCTCTTAATGCATTTCTAATATTTTATAAAAACTGCTTAAGTAGTTTAATGAAAAGTTTGCAGAATGTGCCAATTTTTTATCTGATTAATGATGATGCACATATTTTTCTTGCACGTCTCTATAGTTTCTGTATAAAATTGACCTCATACTGTGTGTTTCTGTTTTCTATTATTTCAACAGTCTGTACTTGTTCAAGCTGGGTTTGGCTCCACAGATCCAGGATCTTTATGGAAAAGTAGCATTCACGGGTAAGCGGAGGAGTCTGCCTCTATTTCCGTCAGGCTTTCTATTTTTAACCTGACTATGTCATCGTCAGCATTACAGATGTTCCCTTGTTTGTAAAGTTAAAATGAAAGTTTAAACACTGCGGAGCTGTTCACACCGTAAAACCCTGAGAGAGGAGAACGAGGCAGGCAGAGCAGCTGCGGCCAGAAGGAGCAGCTGGAAATGTGAAAGCCATTAGTAACAGTGAGAGCTTTTCCTGTCTGTGGCAGCTTCAGGAATCCCACTGTCAAACGTCGGCCAGGAACAGTTCGTCCCTGCTTTTTCCTACTGGTTTCGGTTTTTCCACTGCCATCTCTGAATGTGTTGCTTCTGCTCTGTGCCATCTCCTGCAGAGGAGGAAATCAACAACATGAAGAACGAGCTGGAGAAGTACGGGATCCAGATGCCCGCCTTCAGCAAGATCGGAGGGATTCTGGCCAGTGAGCTGTCGGTGGACGAAGCTGCATGTGAGCTGCGTTCAGATGTCAACGGAGGGAGGGCCTGACTCTGCAAAAACACCAAACCGTACCAAGACCCGTCTCAATTCTACTGCAGTTATCTCATTAAACTTAAAATAAGACAAAACTGATGCGTAGGTAACTTTTCAGCAAGATACAGGAGCTTGTTTTAATTAAAATATTCCAAACAAATGACCAGCTCCACTGGCAGGTTATTTCACATACAACAACAAATGTTTCCCATATTATCAGTGAAATAATGTGCCAATCAATCAAGTACTTTTTCATCAATATTAAGCAATTAATGACTTAAAACAAGCTTCTATATTGTGCTTGAAAGTTGAAAGTTGTGAGTTAGTTTTGTCTCATTTCAAGTGTTCTGAGATATTTGCACTAGAAATTAGACAGAAATACTTGGTAAAATGTGTTTTTTTCAATGTGCAAGTGCTTCAAAACAAAAACACAAAATCTTACCAAGTATTTTTGGTCCATTTTCTAGTGCAAATATCTCAGTCCACCCAAAATAAGACAAAACTAACTCACAAGTAACTTGTCAGCAACACACAGGAGCTTGTTTTAAATCATTAATGCCATAATAATGTATTTTACTTGAGAAAAATGTCTTGTTTTAAATGAATTGATCTGCCAGAGGAGCTTGTACTTTTATTCTGTATCAAGGATTATTTACTGAAAGCAAACTCCAATATGTTGCTTAAAAGTTACTTATAATTTAGTTTTGTCTTATTTGAAGTGTGTTAATATATTTGCACTGAAAACTAGACCAAAAATGCTTGGTAAGGTTTTGTGTTTTTGTTGTGCAGCACTTTACAGTTAAACACTGCAAAAAACAAAAATACGTTGTTTTTGTTCTGCAGTGCAGCCGCTGCAGCTCACTAATAAACAACACATATCTGATTTAAACAGCCAGTGGAAAATAATTAATCATCATTACAGTTTATGTGGGAGTCCATTTGGGATTAAATGTGTTGATTAGACGTTCAGAGCAGCTGGCGGCTTTTTTCCCGCCGGTTATCGCTTCATTTCAACCACAGCAAAGTTGATCTAAGTTCAGTTAAAAATGAAGCGGCCGGCCCCTCTGCTCCTCCGTCCTCAGTGCACGCTGCAGTGATCGCCATCAACGAGGCCATCGACCAGGGAGTCCCAGAGGGAACCCTGGCCGCCATGCAGAACCCCAACGCCATGCTGCTCAACCTGGACCCGGTCTCGGCCCAGAAGTACCACGACACGCTCTACCAAGCCAAGGGGGAGAAGGTGGCCAGCTCACGAAAACGAGTAAGAATGACAAGGCTGAAATTATAGAACCAACATCGTAGCTTATTATAAGTGATAATAAACATACTTGGATGTTTGAGAAATACTTTAATCTCCATGACAACCAGCTGCCCAAACCGCCAGGCTGGACCGAGCCCCGCCTTCGAAGTGGCTGTTTTTATTGTCTGAAGCTAATAAAATGCTGCCGTTTGTGTTGCAGCAACTGGAGAACGCCGAAGCAGAGCGAGACATTTACGACGAGCTTCTGACTCAGGCAGAAATCCAGGGCAACATCAACATGGTCAACGGTAAGAGCCGCCAAATTTAAACCTCACCTCTGACTGCTTCGCTTGCTAAATAAGTCAGTTCGTCAGTTTCTTGAAACTTGGTATTGGTAAAGGTATCATCTGAATAAAGTATCAGCATCATTTTAATAGCTTCAATTTGTGGGATTTGCATAAATCCCACATAATCGATTCCATTCACCAATTTTTTCTACATTTTCTTTGACAGTATTATTGGGCTCAGCATTTTCAATGTGACACACTTTTGCAGGGCGCTGCATGCACAGGCTGTGAATATGCCCTGTTTTTCCTGACGTTGGCTGACCTTTGACCCTTCTCCTACAGTGAGCAATGCCCTGAGTGCGGCAGAGCAGGCTCTGGTTGGAGGAGACGAGGATAAGTTGTACGAGGCTCTGAAGGCCGTCGGAGTCCAGAACCTGCAGCCTGAGAACAAAGGCTGGTACCTGAAGCAGCTGCAGGGCGAGAGGGAGAACAAAGAGCAGGTACACACACCTACACACACACACACACACATACACACACACACACACACACACACACACACACACACAGATAATCCCAGATTAGCTCTCCTGGCTCCTCATCATCACTTCTCCCTGCTAGGTGTCTCCTGGACAACCTCTGACGAAGGATGAGCTGCAGAGCGGCGTGGACGTGGCGAACGAGGTCGCCGCCGGATACCTGAAGAGTAAGAGCTTCACACACCGACTGCTGGAGTGAACTGAACCGAAACACACCGAACTGCTGAGCATTACGGTTATCATGGTCAAGCTAGCATATAAAACCTTTTATTAATCTTTTTGTGCTGTTTGTAAATTTACGAACTGTGGGTATTCATTTTTAAAGTCATATTTTCATGTTGTTCTCTTATTTATAAATGTCTGAGTTCCAAACTGAATATTTTATTTACAAGTTAAATATTTACTTTAAAAATAATATTCAACTTTCAAATTAAATATTTAGCTCCAAACTCCAAATATTTATTTTCCTAACTAAACATTTATTTTACAAACTGAACATTTAGCAAGGAAGCTATATTTAGGTTTCCAACTAAATATTTAGCTTGTAACTTTTGTTTAGTTTCAGTAGCTTAATACTTTGGTCCTTGCTAAATATTTTGGTTGCTAGCTAAATGTTTTGCTAATATGCAAACTGGCATGCCAATCAGCAAAAATGGAATATCTATTAAACTCCAATATTGCTGTTAATTTTTTACTGTGTAACTTTGCAAACAGGACCCCGTTTTTAACCAGCTGTCGTAATATTAACAGTTATTAGCATCTTTTTCTGATTCTTTATGTGTTTGTTTTATTTTATCAACCGCTGAGTGGCGTTCGATAAGTCACATGACGTCCAGTCCATTAAAATCTATTAATTCATCTCCCAGCTGTGTCCGTTCCCGTTGTTAACTCCTAACTTCCTGCCTGCTGCAGTGCTGAAGGCGGTGGAGCGCATCAACGCCGCCATCAGAGCGGGCGTGCCGGAGAAGACGGTGGAGGAGCTGATGAACCCGGACGCCCAGCTGCCCGAGGTTCACCCCGGCGCCGCCGACCTCTACCAGAAGGAGCTGGCCTGTCTGCAGCAGCAGAGCGCTGAGGTGACGACACGCACCTGCAGCCTGCAGCCGCCAAACGGGCCGACCCGAGAAAACCGCTGACTCAGCACAAACCGATGCTTTATAACATGAACTAGCATGACTCAGCGATTCTCAGAGGAACCTGCAGAGATCAGTCAGCAGTTCTTTAGACGAATCCCAAAATCCTGATTCACTAAAGCCTCATTTCATCCATCCATCAGTTTATTAATATGTCCATCCATCCATCCATCTGTTCGTCCATCCATCCGTCCGTCCGTCCGTCCGTCCGTCCGTCCGTCCATCCATCCATCCATCCATCTGTTCGTCCGTCCGTCCGTCCATCCATCCATCTGTTCGTCCATCCATCCGTCCGTCCGTCCGTCCGTCCATCCATCCATCCATCCATCCATCCATCCATCCATCCATCCATCCATCCATCCATCCATCCATCCATCCATCCAAAATTGATGAATCTCTCAAACTGTAACATATTTCCAGTGATGACATCATCAGTCATGTGACTTTTCGCCCGTCCCGTCCTGCAGGGCTCCCTGACCCACCCTGAGCTGCTGGTTGCCGTGGAGATGCTGTCCGCCGTGGTTCTGATGAACGAGGCGCTGGAGGTGGGAGACCGGGCCGCCCTGTGGAGGCAGCTGGCCAGCTCCGTCACCGGGCTCAGCAATGTGGAGGAGGAGTACGCGCAGAGGTCAGGGTCAAAGGTCACGCAGCCGGGTCGTTTCCAGTCAGACGTTTACAGACGGTTGACGTGTTTTTGTTTCCTCTGCTGCTCAGGTACATGGACGAGCTGATGCGCCTGAAAGCTGCAGCCAAAGAGGAGGGGAGCAAATATCTGACCTGGAACGACATCCAGGCCTGCATCGACCAGGTCAACCTGGCCGTGCAGGAGGAGCACGAACGTAAGGCTCACACCAGCAAAACTTTGACTAGACCTCTAACTGGTCAGCCAATCTACCTAAAGGTGACCTATTGATTCCTTGAACAGGTTAGGATGGGTCCAAACGTTTTGCAACGAGGGCCCAAATTATCGAGTCAAAAGTCTTTGCAGGCCAAAAACATAAAAATCTAAAATGGAGAAAATATAATTTTATTTTTAATTTTTTTCATATTGTAGAGGAGAGATTTTGTCTAATGTAGATCCAAAACTTGGAAAGGATTTTGCATTTTTTTGGGTCGATTGAACACATTTATTATCAGTTTAGGAACAGCTTTTGGCTCACTTTCTTTCAAAAGCTTTTCTATATTTAGCCAATCAGATAAAAGCAAAGCAAAGTCGACTTTTCAGAATAAACTTTCTGCTTTTCATAAAAGGCAAATTAATATTTTCCACTGGAAGAAAATTACAAATTACAAGTAAAAGTCTGGACGGGTCAAATTTGCATCATTCTAGATTGATAGTTGGGGGGCCGCAAAAATCAGCCCAAGTGCCTCAAATGGCCCCCGGGCCACACTTTGGACACCACTGGTCTATACTTGGTCATTACATGTTTTTTTTGTTGTTTTTGCACAAAATCATTTTCAGTATTGATGTTTTTGTCCCCTTTAATAACATCAACAAGCTGATGAGGATAAATAATGAGTAGCTCAGTCTGTTGTAGTAAAGCGTTTTCTTTGTCCATGCAGGAATTGCTGCCATTGGACAGATCAACGAGGCGCTGGACGAAGGCGACCCCATGAAGACCCTGGACATGCTGCAGAACCCGTCCGCCAAACTCACAGATGTGGACCCGTCCATCGCTCAGCACTACCATGACAAGCTGCTGGAGGCCCGCAGAGAGAAGGCTCATGTAAGTCAGACACAGCTTCCTGCAGATGGCAGGAGGAGGCGCCGCTCCCAGCCAGCCTCAGTCAATCGTTCACTTCTCCAACACTGGAGCTTCTCTGCAGCTCTTAACGTGCTTTCTTCTAAAATGTTAATCTTTTTTTTTGTTTTAGCCACCAGTAAGTCTGATTTATGAATCATTGAGACTTGAAAAGCCTCCTGCAGATGAGGAATGAGTCAGTTTGATACAAAATATAAGAGCCAAGTTGGAACACTGCAAAAACACAAAATCTTGCAAAGTATTTTTGGTCTACTGCAAACATCTCAGTACACTAGAAAAAAAATACTAAACTACATGTTCAGCAAGATATAGGAGCTTTTTTAAGTCAATAATTTGTTAAACAAAATAAAAAAGTTCTAGTTCAGATTATTTCACTTATAGAAAAATGTTATAAGTGAAATAATCTGCCACTGCAGTTAGTAATATTTCATCAATATTAAGGAATTGTGTTTAAAAAGCTCCGATCTCTGAAAAGTTACTTAGTTTAGTCTTTTTCCAAGTGTGCTAATATATTTTCTCTAGAAATGTCATGTTGGTGCAGTTAATAGCTATTTTTAAAGAGCTTTCTACAGCTGACATAAAATCATGCCACTTATTTTTGACTAGTTTTTTGTTTTTGCAGTGTATGTGAGAGCTTGGTTAAATACCAGCTTTTTAAACTAACAGTTGGAAAACAGTGTTTTGGTTTCCTACCTCGTAGATTTTTGCAGCTCAGTTTGCTTTTTATGCCACTATTTAATTAAAATCTGCAGAAATAAATGCCACATTGATTCAGCTGCTTGATGCCTGGATGTCATTCTGAGATGGTGCAGATAAGTATTGTGATGCAACAAATCCACGTTCCTCCCTGCTTCCTATAAACTGTGATTTTTATCACTTTGGGAGCCATGATTTGTATTCAGAGTCAGGTCGTAGCCAGTTACATTTACTTGAGTAACGTGTTGGAAAAATGCACTTTTAGGAATATTTTTTTTACTGAGTAAAAGTGGAGTATCGACATGCTGTAGAAGGGTCTGTCTGGCTTTGGCATCACTGCTTTAGAGAAAAACGTCTTTCCATGTGAAGCTCTATCCCAGGAGAAATATGTTTTCCTTCTGTGTCTTGGTTGCACGGTTAATCATATTAACAGCTGCGTTTTGGAATTGGTAGCTGAGATGATGCAGGAAGCTTCAGTTTCCACCACCTGCACATGTTTGCATCTCTGTGCAGCCTGCATGGAGTCATGTTACAAACCTGCAAATCTTTTCTGCACCTTCTACCCAAACAGCAGCACATCATGAGGAGTTTGTTGCATTTATGCCTGGCTAATGTTGCAGCTTTGTTTTCTTTTTGAATCGGGATTAAGATGCTGTTTCTTCTGTCTTTTGTTTAAGAAAATATCTCTGAAAAAGGCTGACTGAGCTTCGCTAAACCGCCTCACAGGTGTAAATGGGTCAGAAAAAAGGGTTCCTAATTGTAATTGTTGGTTTCATACAGAAAAGAAAACTAAAACATACTTGGTAATATTCACTGAATGCAGCCAGTGATGTTAAACATGCATCACTGCCTCCAATTGAATTTATCTTGTCAAAAAGGCAGAAAATGTTTCAATTTCTTTAGCTAAATCTGTATAAAAGGCCCAAAATAAATTAGTTTGTATTTGTATTGTATTTACATTTATATCTCTTCTGTTTTATTTTGTTCTTTTATGTTTCTTGTTTTAAATAAAGTTATTGGGAGTTAAAAAATGAAAGAGAACCGGAGAGGAAACGGAGCTGCTGCGTAAACAGCCTTCACCTACTTCAAAATAAGAGCATAAATACAAACGTGAAGAATCCTCAACAGTCAATATCCAAAACTTCAACAAAGATGTTGAACTTTGTTCAACTGAAAGTTTTACAAAACATCCACATGAATTCATCTGTAAAAGCTAATTTAGGGAAACCTAAAGGTTAGGGTTAGGCTAAATGAAAAGTTAGCTTCACATTCACAAAGAGCTCTTAGCTTACAGCTTGCAGTCGTATGAAATTATGCTGAATATTAAGTAGTATTTTTCCTCTCTGTGGAGAAACCTGTAAAATGAACTTTCTGAATGCCTCCCTGCTCAGGTTACCTCCAGCTTCACAGGTTTTTCTTCATCATTTGCTTCTTTGTGAGCTTCAGGTTTTCTTAGTGAGCTTTATGCAAACGGCTCATGCAAACCGCCAGACTACAGTTACGTTATTTTACTGCTGCTCACATTTTAACGCTGACACAACTTTATTTGAATTTCCCTGCTGAAGACCTGGGATAAGACAAGACTAACTTACAAATACAAGTAACTTCTCAGTAAGAAAAAGAGTGAAAAATTCCTTAATGTTGATGAAAAAGTACAAGTTCCACTGGCAGATTATTTCAATTATAATAAATAATAAATAAAAGAAAAAATCTGCCAGTGAAATTAGAACTTTTTCATCAACTTTAAGGAATTATTTACTTAAAACAAGATCCTGAAATGTTACTTCTAAGTTAGTTTTGTCTTATTTCAAGTGTAATAACATCTTTACATTAAAACCTTGACCAAAATGCTTGTTTTGCATTGCATTGTGGGTGTTTTTGACCAGTTTGCATTCATGATTAGGGTTGCAACTTATTAAGTTAATTAATTATTCTGAATAGCAAATAATCATATAAAATCAAATTGTCACATTCTGCAGATTTTTTTATTTAGCCGCCCAAACTGTTTTTTTACACATTAGAAATACATTAAAACATGCAAATAAACATAATTTAATAACTTTCTTATATGAGAAAATAAACATGTATTTATTCAACTGAATCAGTATAGCATTTCTTTAGTTAACACTTGATTATTTGCAACAAATATTAGATTTACAGTTAAAAATAATGCTGACTTCTAATCTGTTGTATTTTTTGTATTAATTTAATAGCAAAGTGTGTTTATTTAAAACTAAAACTGCCACTTCAGGAAAACAAAGAAGCTCTTTAATAAATTCAAAATGTTCAGATTTCTGCACACTTTTGGGTTAATTACTGATCAGCAAACAGCCGTTTGAGTCTGTAGAGTCCAATTAATCACAATGAATTCGATTAATTGTTCCAGCTCTACTCGTGACAGAACTTTGGATGTGCTGATTTACTGTGAATGCGCTCAGTGGGGCTGGTAAATGTGCAGATGACTCCATGTGACTCAGGCCTGCAGCAGATGCTGATGTCATGGTGTTGTCACTCCCCAGCCCCCTCCACTTCCTGTCCCACATCCATACAGGATGTGTAACTTTGGCTCAGGAGACGTTCCTCCTCGGCTGGTGAATCTTGAGACACACCAGACCGGAGCTCCGTCTGCCTGGAGAGCACCTCTTCCTGCTGTCCCCGCTCATTTGCCTGGGTTATCACACAAAGTGCGGTTCTTTCGTGCAGAACACGTGCTTGGCACATTTGTGTGTGACGTTGTGAGCAGAAGCTCCTTATTTGGGCCGTTTTGTTCTTCGTAGGGAGGGGAAGCAGAGGGCGAGTTGCAGATAAGCATGCAGGTGTTTGTTGCTGCTTTGCTTTTGGTCCATAGTTTGCGTTGAAACTGAGCCGCCGCCCATTTAGTTATGTATGTAATCATAAGATGGGAGTCATGCAGCCTGGAGGGTTTTTACAGTTTGTCTGGCTGTGGCGTTAAACTTCAATGTTTGCTGGGATTTTATGTGATTAACCGCCTCAAAGTAGTGCATAGTTAAAATTTTACACTTTGAGGGAATACCTTATGGTTGTCCCTGCAGTTACTGGGGATCTGTAGGATCAATATCCAGCTGCATTCAGGTCAGGGTTTTAATACATGGATCTGCTTTGATATAAACTGTCCATTGTGCCTCTGGCTGTATGTTAATTGTGTTAGTGGTTCATGTTTCCCAGTGAATTTTGTCTCATCTGAGGTGGGCTGGGCAATAAATCAATAACAATGTGCACCGCAATAACCCTGTGATATTTCAGTTTTTCTTTTTTTAATAAATTTGCTAAACTTTCTACATTTCTGTTAAGATGGGATGCTGAGAAACGCGAGAAACAATATGAACTTTTTGATTTTTAGCAAATAGCTGCAATGAAACGAAGAGTGAAACATTTAAAGGGGTCTGAATACTTTCCATACTAACTGTACGCCGATATTAAATATATAGAAATGTCCAATCCAGAACTGCACAGCATTCTGGGAGATGTAGGCAGAGGAAAGCCTCAACCTATCACAGCCTGCTAGGCTAGGCTAATGGCATCAACTAACTCACTCATTGGTTACCTAGCAACAACCTGTTGAGTAACTTCTGGTTGCCTAGCAACAACCTGTTGAGTAACCTCTGGTTGCCTAGCAACAACCTGTTGAGCAACAGTTTTAGGTTTCACCACTGTGCCTCACAACTGCTTAAAAATAAAAAATGCCAAACTGGAAGTCACTCTTCCATGGACTATAAGTTAGACGGGAACGAAGTGAGAGCTAGTTCTGAACTTGTGACTTGTTTATCGTTGTCATAGCAACTGCCAAGACAGTTGGTTGACTACTAAGATGACTTTCAACTACAAAGCTCCTGGAAGTGTGATGTCACTTCCATGTGTTGGCGAGCCAGAAGTCTATGACCTTGTTTAGCAGTTCTGCAGCAGAAACTGTTTGACCCAATTGTTCAAAAACTGTAATAAGGAAGACAGAAATATAAACAAATTGAAAAATGTGACTCAAATAAAAATCTAAAGCTATCAACGAAGCACCAGGAGGGACTAATTAAACTTTTCTGCCCTCCTATAGGAGTATACAGACTCAAAGTACACAGCAAAATGTGTTTAGGGGCTAAAAAAGTGACTTTAGCGTGACATGTTTGTGTAGATTTTTGGGGGGGAAACGCTATAAACGGTTCCACAGAGATGGTAAGGAACAACATGAGTCTGTTTTTCCTGCTGATTTCACATGCATAGGAAAGAACAAGCAGGATCTCTGCTGTTTTATGCCTTAAAAGGACAGAAAGCTGAATGCTACATGGGCACACACACCGATCCCTGGTCTGAAGACCGAGTTGGTGATTACAGCAGCTTCCTGTCGTTTTTCTGATGAGGTATTCCCCGGGCGAGTGAGAGAGAGAGAGAGCGGGATCATCAGGAGGACGAGCCTCGTGGCTGAGATGAAGTGAAACTGGAAGTTGGTGTTTGCAGCTGATCTGAGAGCTGGAGAAACAAAGGAGCGAGTGTGTTTACTTCACGGGGCTGCGCTTCGCTTTGGTCTCATTAGCTCTGCGGTCTTCGAGCTGTGAGTTAGCGAGGCGGGAAGCAGAAGTTAGCTCAGCGCTGCAGGCTGCGTCTAGATAACCAGCAGGAAGTCCAGCCCAGAATCCACTGACTAACTCAATCATGTTTCTCTTCAGATTATTATCACGTTATTTTGTTGCTGCAGCAGTTCAGCCAAAGATGGAAAGACTCAGCGCACACTCAGGTTTTAAATTTATCCTTTACTGGAAATAAATCCAACCTTTAATTCAATATGGAACGCATCAGAAGATGATGGTTTTTGCAGAATTACAGATAAAGCAGTGACTGTTCTTGCAATATATTGGTTTATTTATTGGTTTATTTAAGGCAAGAGAAGGTAACGGCTTATTCGAAGGGGTGTGCATCAGGCTGGCATGACTCTTATAAACATACCTGTCATGAACACGAAGGAGACTTCATAAATGTTTAATTCAATTCAAAAGTACTTTATTGATGCCAAAGGGAAATAACTCTTATTAATTCAGATTCTTGAAGCGTTATTGTAGAAGTGGATGACTACTGGCAGGAAAGATCTCTTGTAGCAGTCTGTATGCGGCGAATCTAAAGAGGCCTCTGACTGAAG
>NW_006800760.1:0-13994 GCF_000485575.1 Poecilia formosa | reverse complement strand
ACTTAAAACAACATCCTATATTTTGCTGAAAAGTTGCTTCTAAGTTAGTTTTGTCTAATTTCAAGTGTATTAAGATAATTGTATTGGATACCAGACCAAAATTACTGGTAAGATTTTGTTTTATAGTGTAGACGCTGAAAGATTTGCATTTCTATTCCTTTTAACTTGTCCAGAAAAAGATCTTCAGTCAGTGTCGACCTCAATAAACTTATTTAGCTCAACTTCTCCTATTGCTGTAACTGAGAAAATAAAAAAAAATTAAAAATCCTGCACAATGTTCTAGAGGCGGATTCGAAGGAAGTGAGATGAAGTGCAGAATAAAATGTTAGATAGTTGAACTAATGCACCTCTAGAAAACTCAACCGCCCCAAACTCTCACTTCCTCTATTCCATGATGCAGTTGTAAAGTTTAAGCTGCACAGCCTTCCTCCTCCTCCTCCTCCTCCAGCCAGGCCCCTGCCTGCTCCGGCGCCACACCCTGTCGACCGCCTCCCCCAAACTACAAATCAAACATACAAACACTAATCTACACTCAGGTTTGTTTACTACTTTCTGTGCACGCTTCTACAGATGTTATCCACCAACACGCCCGTTTTTTTCTCCCCTTTGCTTGAGACATGAAGATCAGGTGTCAGTTTTACCCACAATACTACTTCTTCTTCTTCTGCTTCTTCTTCTTCTACTACTCGCCTCCTTCCATGTTCCCTGAGGGGTGGGAGGTATGAAAGGGGAGGCTGCAACCCGAGAAGCGCTAGAAAGCTACTTTTATGCAGAAAGAGTGCCATCTGGTGGCGGGTTGGCATCACTGCAGTGGAAAATAAGGGCGCGGGTTCTGATGAATCAAATAAGAAACAAAATAAATACACAGTATTTGCTTTTTGTCTGGATTCTTTTAGAAAATAAATACCAAAATGTAAAAATGCAATGTGAAAAAAATTAAGTAAACCCTGTGATTAGGCAGCTATTAAATTTTCAAAAAAAAAAACAAAAAAAAAACCTACTTGGTAAGATTTTGTTTTTGCAGTGTAATATGAATGGTAACTTTGTTCTGCAGTGCATCTCTGATATGTCGACGGACAGTGAAGTGAGTCTGACTCTCTTAAGGACCCACCACAGTGTTTTAGTCTGGACTTTGACTAGGCCATTGCAACATCTTGATTCATTTCCTTGTTTTTTAGCCATTTTGTTGAAGATTTGCTGAAGTGGTTTGATCATTGACTTGCTGCTGACCCAGTTTGACCAGGCTGGCTGGTGGCTTTACATTTCACTCTAGAAAGCTTTGCTATGCTCTGACATTGTGCTAATTTTGCTGGGACACCCTGTTTCACTCTTGGGTGTTCTTTGTCTCTGATAATTCTATTTATTTTATTGATTTTTATTTTTTGTCCTTTAGGTTTTGAAATTTCTCATTAGGAATTATTATATTTGTAGCTTTCCTGCATTAAGACCAAACTTTATTGCTGATGTCTTTTTCTAATTGACATTGTGCTAACATTCATTAAAAACCATTTGTCTTGGTTTTATCGTTGCTCTGTGTTTTCATGGTTTTTTAAAATAATTTTGCTTGTGTATTTTTTTTTATCTTTTAGGAAACTCAGGATCCATCCGCCGTGCTGTGGCTGGATGAGATCCAGGACGCCATCTTGAAGGCAAACCAAGACACAAAGGAGGCCTTGCTCTGTAAGAAAACACACATTTACACACCCTCTGCTTTCCAGCATTTCTGTTTGTCGGGGAAACTGTAATACTTGACGTTTGGTTTTGTTCCAACAGTCTCCCAGTCCATCCAGGCCATTAACGAGGCGGTGGATACTGGAGATTCAGCTCAGACTCTGGCTGCTCTGCGCAGCCCAGGAGCCGGTCTGTACGGCGTCACCGCAGAGTGCGCACCGACCTATCAGGATGACTTGGCCAAGATTAAAGAGGAGAAGAAGAACGAAGGTGAGGAGATGCAGAAATGATTCATTCTGCTCCTGGTTTGAGTCACTGCTTATGTCTTTTCTCCATATAATTATCAAATGGAGATTGATTAGAGGAATAATTTGCAAGAACAGAATGATCTGAGAATGAGACAATGGGTTGAACTCAGAAACAAACAGTTCAGTTTGAGCCTTGACAAGCAGGTCTGCATGCACACCTGCATGCAGCTGTTGGCTAACAGTGAACACCACCCAAAGAAGGGAGTGTCCAAGTTTCCTGGAAAGACAAGAACTTTAATTGGAGGTAATGAAGCAGCAGCATGTAGAAATATGTCATTATGACTAAATACAGGAGAATTTCTCATTTACAGCCTGCAGTGTTTCAGCAGGAGCTTTTTAAGAGATGCTCCGATCCGTGTTTTTCACTTCCGATACCGATATCTGATACAGAAAAATCAGTGCAGAATTAACTTAGAACATTTCTTTTTTTTTTAAACCCAGATGTAAATGTACTGAATTACAAATGTATTTAATTACTGCACACTTACACTGCAAAAACATGAAAAAGTGATTTTGGTTTAGTTTTTAGTGCAAATACCTTAGTTTTTGCACTAACTAAGGTTAGTTAGTGCAACCTTAGTTAGTGCAAAACTAACTTAAGTAGCTTAAGTAGCTTAAGCAGCTACTTAAGCTGTAGCTGCTTGTTTAAGTCAAAGTTCTGGTTCCATTGTCAGACTATTTCACTTATAGCAAGACATTTTTCTTATAAGTTAAATAATCTGCCAATAAAACTAGAACATTTTCATCAATATTGTGGAAATATTGACTTAAAACAAGCTCCTATATCTTACTGAAAAGTTACTTATAAGTGTGTCTTATTTTAAGTGAACTAAGATTATTTGCATTAGAAACTAGATCAAAAATATTAGGTAAGATTTTGTGTTTTTGCAGTGAACCAATCATCAACACCCTCACACATCAGCATAACATCCATTAAAAATCCATCCTTATCTTTTGCAAACATAATTATCTTCCTAAATGTCAAAAACAATCTTCCATGAATTTTGTTACATTTAGCAACCAGTGGGATTTTTGTAGCTTCATCTTTGTTTTCCTTCTCTGAGACCTGATGGTTCATTGGGATTACCTGCATGAATTAAAGTGAAACCAATCCATCTGTCCAGGTGATAATGGCAGCGAGTGGGTCAAACACTGGGTGAAGGGTGGACACAACTACTACTACAACCTGCAGACCAAGGAGGGCACATGGGTGGAGCCCGAAGGCTTCCAGCCAAACAACACGCAGATCAACAAGGAGGAGATCCAGGTAGGGCTCTGCCAGGTGTGGGCCTCACCTGAGGTGGGAAGCCTTGTTTGACCGTTTATTTTCTCCCATCAGGGGGTCGTTTCTGGGGTAACTACTGCCTACAACCGGGAGCAGCTCTGGCTCGCTAACGAGACTCTAATCGCGAAGCTTCAAGCTCGATGTCGCGGCTACCTGGTGAGAAACGGCCTGAAAGAGCGGATGAACTTCCTGAAGTCTCAGGACCCGGCTGTGATGTGCATCCAGGTGAGAAATTTGTTATAAAACATCTAGACTAAACCCAGGTGTTATCAGACCGTCTGATTCCCAAACGTTTCTGGTCAGGCTCACTGGAAAGGCTACAAACAGAGGAAGGCATTCCTGGACCGCAAGCAGTACCTGAAAGATCACACCGACGAAGCCATTAAGGTAAAACTGAAAAGACGTTCCAGTGATCTGTCGCCCGATTGTAGAAAAAACCCCATTAAAAACTGATAGATTTGTCTTTGTTTCAGATTCAGTCCATGGTCCGAATGCATCAAGCTCGTAAGAAGTATAAAGATCGTCTGAAGTACTTTGAAGATCATGTGAGTCTTGTTCACCCGCGGTTTTGCGCCAACCTGAGACTATGAAAAGTAATCGCCCCCGATTGTTTAAATTAATTCACTCTGGGAGAGTTTCAAGCATGAACACACCAAAATGTTGTTCTTGGGTCTTATTTGACCTCTTGGATGAGTTGTTGATGTACTCTTTGAGCTGGTGGAATCCCTTAGGAATGACTTGGTAACCCTTCCCAGGTCAATTACTTTATCTGATTCTGAATATCTTTAGATTGTTCTTCGATGTTTTGAGATCTTTAACCTACTTCAACTCATCAGAAAGGTTACTTTCCTTTCTGAATCAATGTGGATTAAAATCTCACTGATTAATGTTTTGTGCTGCAGATTGATGATGTGGTGAAGATCCAGGCATTCATCAGAGCCAACAAGGCGAGGGATGACTACAAGACTCTGAGTAAGTAGGAGATGAAAGGTGGAATAGCCTGGCCGAGTTGGTCACCCACTTTGTCACATGGCCTCTTCAGTTTAGTGGTCATGTGACATTTCTGCAAACTTTCCACAGTCAATGCTGAAAATCCCCCAATGGCGGTGGTGAGGAAGTTTGTCCACCTGCTGGATCACAGCGACCAGGACTTCCAGGAGGAGCTGGAGCTGATGCGGCTCCGTGAGGAGGTGGTCACAAACATCCGCTCCAACCAGCAGCTGGAGAACGACTTGAACCTGATGGACATCAAGATCGGCCTGCTGGTGAAGAACAAGATCACCCTTCAGGAGGTGGTGTCCCACAGCAAGAAGCTGACCAAGAAGAATAAGGGCCAGTTGTCCGACATGATGATGATGAACAAGCAGAGGGGGGGGCTGAAGGCTCTCAGCAAGGAGAAGAGAGTCAAGCTTGAGGCCTATCAGCATCTCTTTTACCTTTTACAGGTGACAGTCCTTCACAGTATTTGTCTGTTGCTGAATTCCTGTTTCAAACTCACCTGTCTGCCTGACAACACGTCTCTAACCATCTGATTTGTTGTAGACCAACCCGACATATTTGGCCAAGTTGATCTTCCAGATGCCACAGAATAAATCTACAAAGTTCATGGACTCTGTCATCTTCACCCTGTATAACTACGCCTCAAACCAGAGGGAGGAGTACCTGCTCCTGAAGCTCTTCAAAACTGCTCTGCAGGAGGAGATTAAGTAAGAAGCAAAGTCCTGATATCATAACTCATGCTATTAGCTTTACAAGAGAAGAATGCTGCTGTCTAACTGAGTCAGCTCAGGCTCTATGAGTCGGTCGTTGTGTTCTCTTTATGATGCCGTCTGCATTTGTAGTGAAAGATATGACGTCCAACTTGCTCTGCACTGTGTTAATATGATGGTCTCCATTCCAGTTAGCTTGGTAGAGCTTGAGACTATTACTGTTGGGTAAAGTCCCACGTTGGGCACCAATTTTGTTGGGAAAAAAAGTTTTGTCCAGTCTAACTTTCTAACCTGTGTCAATTTGTCGACTTGCTTTACTCTGGATTTTCACCAGAGTTTCTCAGAATCATCACATCTGGAGTTTCTTTCAACAGATTATGTGACTGTTTATAACAATGTCTCAATCTTACTAAATTTTGCTAAGTTGTAAGTTTTTCCTGGCAGCAAGCTGTATGTCATTACGTTTGTGATGGTAAGACAGAAAAGGCCTTTTCTTGGCATCCCTCCAAAACAACCCGTTAGCATGTAGCTGCCACCTAAGGGTTGTCATGGAGACGCCCTCATAATGGATGGGGGCAAGGTATACTTGAGACTTTGTCCCTGTTTGTCACAGTTCCAGTTGTTTCTGAATCCTTGTAATTTTTTTCAAGTTTATGCCAGTAACAATGTTGATGTAACCATTTCCCAACTTAATACACAAATGCTGAGTTCTGTCGTCTTTGCCTTTTTAAAGAGTGCCTAAGAGACCTTTGTGTGTGTGTTTAGACAAATAGTTAAGCTAATGCAACACTGTGTATTCCAACATGCATCACTATCTACTAACTCACTATGTTGTTAAACTGTTTGCAGGTCAAAAGTGGACCAGATGAAGGAGATTGTAACCGGAAATCCAACAGTAATCAAGATGGTGGTGAGCTTCCACAGAGGCGCACGAGGACAGAACGCACTGAGGCAGATCCTGGCACCTGTGGTCAAAGAAATTATGGATGACAAAACGCTAAACATCAAGACGGACCCAGTGGACATCTACAAAGGCTGGGTGAACCAGATGGAGTCGCAGACTGGAGAAGCGAGGTGAGATGGAGGTCGGGTTGCATCATAAGATGGGACTCGTCTTGAGTCCTTGTTCATTCTAGAAATAGTTATTTTAACTTGTGTAGCTGCACTTCTTTATCAGATCAGTTCCTCTTAAACATCATGCAGTAAAACAAGATGAAAATACTAGCTTGTTATCTCATGGAGTGTGTTGTTTCCCCTCTATGCTGATGACACTCATTTCTGTTTTTATTATCTCTCTTCACTCTGATTAAACACAGCAGAACCACTGAGCACTGAATGTTTGATTCCTCTATTTTATCTATGCTGTCTGTTTGTTCTTTTGAGAAAATGAAGATGTTTCTATTTAATGGGCCATGGTTATTTCCTGGTATTTAGATATCTGACATTTCTGCACAGATTACTGATCAAATATTTTCCTTGGTGTGTTATTTGCATCAGTGGTTCAAAGAAACATTTTTATAGCTTTCTCAATTGAGAAGTCTTTATTGCCATGAAATATATGAAACATATCTAAACACTTCAAAATGAAGATTCAATAGTTATGGACAGCTTCTACCATTTTGTTTCTAAGAGTCGCTCTGGAAAATCTTTTTTAAGAATTATAAGTTCAGTTTGCTGCAGCTTTTTCCCAACTCCTCCTTTCCTGGTTGAACTTGTTGATTTTTTTTTCTTTGTTTTTTTGTCTTGTTAACAGTAAGCTGCCTTATGACGTCACTCCAGAACAAGCCATGACTCATGAGGAGGTTAGGACGAGACTGGAGGCCTCCATCAAGCACATGAAGAGCATCACTGATAAATTCCTGTCAGCGATAATTGTCTCTGTGGATAAAATTCCGTATGTTCCTCATTTATCATAATAAAGATGTGTTGAACATTTTTTTCCCCCAACATAGCCAGATTTTCCAATTTTACATCACTTTATGTTACTTTTGTGTCTCAGATATGGAATGCGGTTCATCTCCAAGGTGCTAAAAGACACTCTACAAGAGAAGTTCCCAGATTCTACGGAGGATGAGCTGCTCAAGGTTTGCATCACAAAACAAAAACTTATTTATGCTGCATGACAAATTATTTCAGATTTACCTACCTAATGAGTTTTAAAATCAAAATAGTTAACTTTAGAAAACAGCAATGTCAGAATTAATTACGGTTAGCTGATGTTGTCAGATGAATTTCAGCAACAGTGACAATAATTAACAGAGTATGTTAGCATAATAGGCTAATAACAACACACATGGATTTTAGCATGTTAATGTTGGTCATAATGACCAATTTAAAATGTTGACTGGCTACCAATTGCAATAATCAACTGTAGACTAAAGCAAAGTAATATTAGCATTAATCAAAATAACTAAATTTGGATGTTAACCGTGCTAAAGTTGACATTAATCTAAATCAACTGTGGATATTAGCACTAATAATCACTTAGAGCTAATGGCCTTCTAATGTCAACCAGAATAAAAAATGATGGATCCTAGCATTCTGATGTTCGCAATAAACAACCAACTATGGACGTTATTATGCTAATGTTTAAACATAGCTAACCATGGAAGTTAGCATGCTAAAGTTGATCATGATTAACTTTGGATAGCGTGCTATTGTTAGCATAAAAAATAATTATATGTTTAATAGGAGCTGTTAATCATAATAACCCTGTGAAAGCTGGTATGCTAATGTCAGTACTGACGATGTTTAAGCTGTTAGCTTACATTAGCATGCTAATGAAGGCATTTATCACAATTTACCATGAATGATGTTAGAATCCTCTTGTCAGTTGTTGGCATTCTAATGTTTGCATTAATCATAACAAACTATGGATGATCTTATGGTAATTGATCACTTATTAACTATTTATGCTAATGTTTGCATCAATCATAATGATGAACCGTGGCTCATCATATGGTAACAATAATTAAGGATGTTATCACAGTAATCAACAGTGAATATTAGTTTTTAAATGATTTTTACGTAAAGTGTGTTTAATTGACCCATTATCTCAACCCATTTACTCATTTAACAGTTTTCATGCCCATTTTCTTCCAGTTCTGCCTTTCTTTGTTACACATCTCTTTCCTTTATCTTCTTCTGGTGTTGCCCTCTTCCTTCCACGTTTCCAACCAGCTCCAGTTTCTCTCTGTCGATTTTCAGCTGCTCCCTTATCTCTGCTGACACTAAGGTGAGCCAAGCCACCTCTTTAGGCTTTCTTTCATGCTGCTCTCTTTATCATTTAGACATTTCTGCATCTCTCTGAAGCATTTACTGAGCTGTTAAATCCCCACTTCCTTCATATTTATGCTAAAGGTCTTGTAAAATGGGAAAAAAGATTATTTGTACTAATACCGCTTGTTCTGAGTATCATCGTTGAAGTGATGGAGCCATTTGAACTTTGCAGATCGTGGGGAACCTTTTGTATTACCGCTACATGAACCCTGCTATTGTAGCACCTGATGCCTTCGACATTATTGAGGTGTCTGCTGGTGGTCAGCTTACCACTGAGCAAAGAAGGAACCTGGGTTCTGTGGCCAAGATGCTTCAGCACGCTGCGTCCAACAAGATGTTCCTGGGAGACAACGCTCACCTCAACCCCATCAACGAATATCTCAGCTCCTCCCACCAGAAGTTCAGGTCTGAAATCTTAATACTTCTGAATATTACTGCCAAAATTTTTCCTTTTGTTTTCAAACTCATTATTTTCTCCTTCTTTCACAGGCGTTTCTTTTTGTCTGCATGTGACGTTCCCTCACTTGAAGATAAATTCAATGTGGACCAGTACTCAGACTTGGTCACGGTCACCAAACCTGTCATCTACATCTCCATTGGAGAGATCATAAACACTCACACTGTGAGTTTATATCACCCCGTTCTAAAATTGATTGATTATTCCATGATTATTTGATTAAAACAAGCAATCTTTTGTGTTCTGTTAGCTGCTGCTGGATCACCAGGACGCCATTGCACCTGAACACAATGACCCCATCCATGAGCTCCTCACGGACCTGGGGGACGTTCCCACTGTGGAGTCTCTTATTGGTGAGTGGATTAAAATGACCAGATTATTTTAAAATGTCTCTAATCTCTTCTGGCCCTAAACTGACTCGTCAAACCAGATTTTTAAAGCAGCCGTATTATGCAAAAATTCACATTTGCATGTTTTTGCACTTCCGTTTGGGTTTCTACTGCTTCTAAAAACAAACAAACCAAAAAACAAAAACAAATAAAGCACTCAGCCAGTTTTTGGCAATAAGTTAATGTTTTTTTGTGTCTGGAAAATTAGTGAAGCCCATTTCATTACCTAACAACCCAAGCTGAGTGGCAGTCCGTTATGCACTGTACAATGGCTGCTGGAAAAGACGAGTGTATTGTTGCTAATTTACTATCCAGAAACCGCTTGCTGCATTCTTGCTGGTTGTGCAGGAGGCTCCGCTTCTGCTTTTTAAAGATGTATGGTTGTGTAATTGTTGTGCATCTGTTTGCAGCCATTTTAAAGTGCGAGTGTAAACATTTAGTTGGGGGGCGTGGCCAGCAGCAGCTTATTTGGATTTAAAGTGACAAGACGCCCTAAAACAGGTTATTCTGAAAGGAGCTCAATGTAGGCAGACCTGAGCAGACTAAACCCTCATTATCTAAGACAGATGTTGTGAAAAAACAATGTAATGGATATGTTTTGTATAGCCTGTAGACATATGCTAACTAGTTCAAAGAAGCATACTGTGTTCACGTAATGTTGAATTTTTTTTATTTTAATCAAACGAGCACCACTTTACTTTTATGATTTGGCTACATTAGTGATGAGAGCAGTTTCTGACCGTTTCTGCCCTCCATCCGTCTGTCAGGTGAAAATCCCCTTCCTCCAGACGATCCCAACAAAGAGCTGATGGGAAAGACGGAGGTCTCACTCACGCTCACCAACAAGTTTGACGTTCCTGGTGAGGCCAATACAGAGATGGACGCCAAGACTCTCCTGCTCAAGTGAGTTTGGCCCCTACAGGAAGATCTTCTGAAGCGTAATCAGAAACATTTTCATCTTCGTTTTGTCGTTTCCAGCACCAAGAGGCTGATTGTGGATGTCATCCGGTTCCAGCCTGGAGAGACTCTGACTGAGATCCTGGATTCAACAGCGTCTCCAGAGCAGGTTGGATGTGCTGAAAATTAATGACTTGAGTCATTGCTTCAAACAGACACCAGGGGGCGCCCAGCATTTAGCCATGTTTTTCTTTGATTAGAGTGGAAAACTACAGCATTACCTTGAGGCACAAAATGGGAACTTAACATGCTTGAAGACAAATGCTGACTTCACTTTGTGACGGATCAAGTGCAAACAGAGTTGCACTTCCCACCTATTTGGCAACATCCTCTTTTTGAAAAATTGAAAATTTCAGACCCAGAGAAATTCCTTCATTAGTCATTAGTTGTCCTGATTGCTCTGCTGTTTATCTGTTTAAATTACCATAAAATCAGTTTTATCCACACTGTGTTGAGCAGAAGTGTTGAACGATTCCTGGTGTTTTGATAACTTCTGTTTTTTAACCACACAGTCCTAGTCATTTTTTTCAGACTGACGCATCTTCTTTCCTCATTTTGCTTTTCAGCACACAGGATGTTATCACAATTTGGGGAAACAAACCGTGAAATCAGCCAAAGTCCAAGAAAAGAGACCCTCAGAAATCCAATTATTCTTAAAGCACCTGTACTAATATCTGGTTAGATAAATGCATAAATATCCAGCCATTTACTTTAGCTAATGAGCCAATATGAGCACATTTTTCTTTTAGCACAATCGTGTTTTTGCTAACTTTGATAACGTTTAGTGCACTTAACTTTAATAACTGAATTCTTTCAGATAAACTTGAAAACGCTAATTTACTTGGTTGTTTAAAGTTTCAGTTGAATAAAGTCTGAAATCGGTGTTAAAGTTTTAGTTGTCAACCATTAAGAATTCAATTAGACTTTTATATTAATGCTCTTATTTTGAAGGGGGTGAAGACTGTTTACGCAGATTTTCCGTTTCCTCAAGTTTTCTCTTTTTTCTTCAATAACTTTATTTCAAACAAACGTACAGAAACAAGCTTCCACTAAGTACCATGTTGGTTTAGTGCTTTACGATTAGTGCTTTAGGGTTAGCACAACTAGCTTTCCAGCTAGCAGTGCCCACCACTGGAGATGATGTTAATGTCTTTCCAGAAGCATCATGTTGGCCTGATTTCTCTGTTCCAAAACAGATAAATCCAAAACGTTTAGATGATTACAGTTGGATCTCTGTCCAGATTTTTAACATCTGACTCAAACTGACCTCAGATAAAAGGAAAATTTTTAGGATGTTCATGAAGGACCTAGGAACCACCAAGACTTGGGTCTACAATGGACGAGAAGATGCTGGAACAATCAGAGGTTAGAGATTTGGTAGCCATGTAAGACATAGATTGATGAGTACATTTGGAGGAGTCCAATTTAAAACTACAAACAAAGTAGCAACTACGGCTGGACAATATGGCTGAAAAACGTATCACGATATAAGCGTTTTATGTCAGTCGATATCGATAATTATTGATTAATTTTGTGTTTTAAATATCTGAAAAACAGCCAAACGGGTGGCGTGAACCTTCCTATTTTATCCACAGTTTTCATTACACTGCGCTGTTTTTTATTTTTAAGAAGTTTGGGGCAAAGTAGCAAAACCTGAAACTGCTGCTGCATAAGTTATTTAACAGGTTGTTGCTAGGTGACCAGAAATTACTCAACAGGTTGTTGCTAGGATACCAGAAGTTACTCAACAGGTTATTGCTAGGATACCAGAAGTTACTCAACAGGTTGTTGCTAGGATACCAGAAGTTACTCAACAGGTTGTTGCTAGGATACCAGAAATTACCCAACAGGTTGTTGCTAGGTGACCAAAGAGCGACTGAGTTAGTTGGTTCCTCCCACCTAGCTTACCTGACTGTGAGAGGTTGAGCATCTACAGCCTTTCCTCTGCCTACATCCCCCAGAATGCTGTGCGGTTCTGTCCCAACAGGAAAACAATCCAAAACAAACATCTAACCTGGTTCTGAAATGGATAAATCAGCTTCTGGGAAGGCCTTCCTGTAGTACCTCGTCATCTTTCCCCTCATTAATGAACAAATCCCAGAGATTTCTAACAATTATTGCACGTTGTGTTTTCAGGCCTTAAAAGCCCAAAAGTTGCAACCAGGTTGTTTTTGTGCTTTCAGGAAGCGGAGTACCAGCGCGCTATGCAGAGGAGAGCCATCAGGGATGCAAAGACCCCAGAGAAGATGAAGCAGGTGAAGCCGGTGGTGGACGACAGCCTGACCCTGCAGGGCAAAAAGGACAAGATCAAGAGCAACCTGCAGCGGCTGGCCGAGCTCGGGAAGGTCCACCCGGAGAACCGCTACCAGGACCTCATCAATGACATCGCCAAGGTTGGACAAATAAACACTTTATCTGTGGGGTTTAAAAAACAGCCTGACAAGATAATGGAAACTGAAATTAAACATTTTTGTTTTCTGAAATAAACAAAAATGGTAATGAAATGGTGGAGAAACTATATTGTGCTTTTATAAGACAAAAATCTACTGAAATTATAGCTACAATATCATTTGTTTTAGTGTTTTAATCTATTTATTGATCTTTTGAACTGATGTTTGATTGATTTAAATTGTTCCCCCACACAAGCAGCTTAAGTTTCGTCTCCAAAATGGCGGCAGCAAACGTTGGGAGAAAACACCAGTCAGTTGGTTCTTCAACAATATTTGAATAAATACATTTGGTTGAGTATTCATTACCCAATCAATGTAAACATAATCACTGTACAATACTTAAAACTTTTTGAACTCTGCATCTTAATATTAAACAAAATCTGAAAAAACAAACAAAAAAACTACTACTATAATTAGTAAAGAAAAACAACATTTAACTAATAAAAACTAGCAAAAAGGCCTGTCAATATTAATACATCAAATATTAATACATCAATCAACAAACTCTAATAAACATTTAACACACTCAAATATCCAAAATAAAAAAACAGAAACAACAAACAAATATAATGAATAATGAAGTCTCTGTAAACAAAATTTTCATCAGAGAAAGATGAGTTGAGACCAATGCACCAGAGTGAAGATTTTTAACTTCCAGTGTTTGGTAGAAAGAGAGAAAACACTCTAAAAACAAATTAAAACTAACTGGATTACAGAAACAAAAAGTCAGAATGAAATAAAACTAAACTACAATGAAATACCTAAATACCAGGGTCACATTGTTACCCTGGTTTAAATGTGTGTGTTAATGTGATGTGATGTGTGTGTGTGTGTGTGTGTGTGCTGCAGGACATCAGGAACCAGAGACGGTATCGGCAGCGCAGGAAAGCCGAGCTGGTGAAGCTTCAGCAGACCAACTCGGGCCTGAATTCAAAAACCACCTTCTACAACATGCAGATCGATTCCTACAACCAGTACATCAAGACGTGCATGGACAACCTGGCCAGCAAGGGCAAGTAAGTAGACGTCACACCGGGGTCCTTCAGCTGATCCTCCTTAAAGCCAAACCTCCGGCCATGAGGGCCAAAAGCACTGAGGAGGCCAAAAAAGACTTTAAAACAACCCCTCTGCTCCTTTTTAAAGTTTATCTGCTCAGTAATAAACTACAGTAAAACTTGAAATAATTGTAGATACAAAACGGAAAAAGATTTGTCAAAACTGCGTAATAATACAGACAGGCCCACAGTTTGTTAATGTTTGTGGTTTTACTCCAAAGCTATGACAAAAGTAGAAACATTAATAAATGGGAATCTAGTTTTTGGTACCTCAGATGTTTTTTAAGATGTTATGTAAAATCTTGCTCTACAATATGAAAACTTTGAGGTTGGGAACCGCACAGAATCTTTCTGAGGGCCGAAAATGGCCCCCGGGCCAATATTTGCTAGTTCTTTTCAATGTTTCTCCAGCGTTTGGAGCCACTATGGAAGGT
>NW_006800759.1:84851-90004 GCF_000485575.1 Poecilia formosa | reverse complement strand
GCTCTATATTTAACTCCAAATAAATCTAGCTAAGCAGTCATGTTGGAGGGGTTAATTTATTTCTCAATGAGGTTCAAATCCAACTTTAATCCAGTTAATTAATCTACGGCTGCTACTAACAATCAATCAATCAATTATTCAATTGTTTTAATAACCGATTAATCGCGATTAATTGTTTCAGTACTAGGTTTCTTAATGCAGATGTTCTCTGAAAACGACTTGCATTGAAAACATCCATTCATAATCACATGTTGCCTGGTTTACGGCACCAAACGCCCATCGGTGTCGGCGGCTCACCTGTCCGTTTTCCAACTACTGAAAATAAAAACGCAAACACACCTGGAGCTGCAGGGCAGAGCTGGCAGCCACATCTCAACACCTATTATGCAACACAACAGATACAGAGGCTGGATAAGCAGCCAGCACACAAACAGCACTGAGTCCCAGCCCCAGTTTGACCAGTGAGAAGGACTGGGTTTGCTTTTCACACCCAGGCGGCAGCATCACGCATACGAGCCAACAGATGGAGGGAATGATGACGGTGGAGACATGAGGACGGTCCAAGGGTGAGGTGGTGAGACACCGAAGTGTTAAAAATAAAAAAATCAAGCAGCAGAGAAGAGAAACAGACATCATCTGTGCAGTTAGAAAAGAGTTTTGCTGGACGAGCTTTAGTAAGGACGCACCGATCCACTTTTTCACTTTGGATGCCGATATCTGAGGTTTCAACACCGAGCTGCACCACTTTTACTTAAAATGTTCCTTTTTGTAAACACAGACATAACTGTGCAGCAGTACAGCTCACTTAAACCCACAAACAGCTTCACAAGCTACAAACATGTGAAAACAACTTCAGTTTGTTCAGTCAGGAGTAGAACAGTCAAAGTAACAGAAACAATAAACTAAAACTGACCAAATCTAGAGGTTCACTACCTAATATGTAAAAATAAACCACAACAAATGGTTCAGAAAGTCCAGTTAGAAATTCTGGATGTAATGTAAAATAAATAATAAAGCTCAGAGCACAGGGCATAGAACTAGACAGAATAGATCTGCATTGACGGATCAGGCACAGCGTCACCGGTACCCAATGCAGATGTTATAATATCGGTTTGGTGCATCTCTAATTATTAGTGATGTTTTTATTTCATTAAAACGGAAAATCTAGAAAATTCCAACCTTTAATTTATCATTTAGTCAGTGGGAGGAGATTTTAACTCTGGTTAAACCTCCGTCTCGGTTTGGTTGAAGGAAACTGGTTTGGTTTGAATGTGAACACCAAGCGGACCAGAGACCGCTCCAAAAGCAGGAAGTGGACTACAGCGCAGGTTCCAGTTACATGTTCAAACGTGCTAGCGCTAAGCTAGCACGTTTGTTTTGGTTGTATTTACCCAGAATGCCGTATGTGTTGGTCGACTTAAACCAAAATAACAAACAATGCAAGTCCAAATTAAAAAAAAATAAAAATATATATATTTATTATTTTATCAACAGTAAACAATATTAAACCATAAATATTGTAGTAAGATTGTGGCTCAAACACGTTTTCCTCCCTGTGTCTTTTACCCTCAGATTAAATGGATTTCCTGGACAACAAAGAAGGACAGAAAACCTCAGAGTGAAAACGAAGACGCCAGATGATGCTGTGCCAACAGGAAGATCACTTCAGTGCCATCATCTCTGAAAGCTGAGACTCAGGTGGTGTGTGTGTGTGTGTGTGTGTGTGTGTGTGTGTGTGTGTGTGTGTGTGTGTGTGTGTGATTTAAAGCTGCGTTAAGCCGACAGCAGAGAGTCAGACTGTGTGATTTAGGGGCGAATTATCCTGATCGTGCAGCAGATATCGGATCAACGTCTCTGCAGATTTGGCCGATCGGTTTAACAAGCGGCGCAGCAGGTGACCTGCGACGCTTTTTGGTCATGATTTAATGTCCAAACTGTGGCCTGGGGGCCATTTGTGGTCCTTGAAATGATTTTGCTCGGTCCCTGACCTCAAGCTATACAACAGTAAAACCAACTAAATGCACTGCAAAAACACAAAACCTTACCAAGTATTTCTGGTCCAGTGCAAAAATCCTCAGTAGAATTTAAATAAGAGAAAAACAACTTAAACATAACTTTTCAGCAAGAAATAAAAGCTTGTTTTAAGTAAATAATTCCTTAATATTGATGAAAAACTCCTATTTCATCTGGCAGATTAATTCACTGATAACAGGAGGAAAATGTCTTATTATACATTAAATAATCTGCCAGAGGAAATGGTACGTTTTCATGAATATTAAAGAATTATTTCATAATTACATAAGTTAGTTTAGTCTTATTTCAAGTGTACTAAGCTATTTGCACTAGAAACCAGGCCAGAATTACTTGGTCAGATTTTGTTTTTGCAGTGTATAAAACTGATGACACAAAAAAATTTAAATGTCCTATTTTTCTTTTAATAAAGCAACAATTAAGGAGCCCATGGATCTTTAATGATAAATAGATTTTATATTTTTTTAAAAATCTACAAAAATATTCACAATAAACTAATTTTTGCATTTTTAATTAAATTAACTTTGTGGTCCTCCAGTAATTTAAATTACTGAACTAATGGCCACTGACTCACACTACTGACAAAATCATTATAAACAAAAATTTGCATTATAAAATAATTTAATTCATTACAAAAACCAACAATTATTAATTCTGCTGAATAACTAATATTACAAACTGATCATTACAGTTAGAAATTTTATCTGTGATGCATTTGACATGTTTTGATTAAGAGCTTAGCAGTAATTTTGAATAAGTATCTGCTTAATTAAATAAAAGTCCTTATTGTGTAAAAAAACTTGTGGTTCTGCTATTATAAATATTATGACTGAAAGTAGAACTCAGGAGGATAAAACTTTAGATTTGACTTGGCAGTATTATGCTGTGGGTCTGCCGCCCATCAGTCTCACAAGGTGCCAGTGTTTTACAACTAAAGCTGGGAGGAATGTGTGTAAAGTCCCAACAGTTTGATTTTTTCTGTATCGTTTACTTTGCATGAAAATCAAAATTACAGAATCAAAAAATGAAACCGCAGTAGTCTCTGTTCAACCCACAGAGGGCAGCACTGAGACAGTTTTACACCAAATTTACACTAAAATGTCACAATTTGAACAGTAAAACAAAGAGCAGCAAAATGATCAATTTAAACAGTTCATCTGCAAAAAAATGAACTAATTTGTTCATGAAGATTAACAAATGACTAATTTGTTAATCTTTTTGGATTAACAAATGAATAATTGTTACAAACATTTAATTTCCGCAGACATTTCCCTCTTTCTTCACTACCCAGATAAAATGTGTGTGTTTCCTACCTTAACGTAGTCGACAGCAGCATCCAGGGCGGCTACCGGATCCCTGGGAAACACAGACAGAGAGAGAGTCCGGTTCAGAGAAAACATCCCGACCGGTCGGACCCGCAGGCTCGGTTCAGGTGATGGTGCTGATGTTGCTCTTTTTACAGCGGCTGATGCCCGAAACGTTTTCACAGCTGTTCTATGAGTCCCTGCATGTCCAATTCATGGTTAGGAAAACCCAAAACTGCCAATGTTTTCTGTAAAGTTTCAGAGAAATGAAACCAAAAACCATCTGGGCTGCGGAGTTTGAAGTAGAGTCCGCTCTGGTCCGACCTCCGTTCACTCCTCCCCCACCGTGACACACATCACAGCCAACCGTTCAGACGCCGCTGGCACTTTCACACAGAGGCTACAGCACACAAACACACACGCTTTAAGACCAGCGTTAGAGTTTTCATCTAAAAACTGCATTACAAACATTTAGCAGCAGTTTTATCTTGGAGCAGTTTTAACCACCCACACTGCAAAAACACAAAGTATTTCTGGTCTAGTTTATACAGCAAATACTTGAAATTACTTCTGTCACGGTTACAGATTTGGCTGGACGATAAAAAGTTTTCGCCATAAACAGTAATGTTGTTGTTTTGAGTTCATTTTAAAGTAATAAGACAAGAACTCATTCTCAAAGATCAGTAAACTTTAAATCCTAATGAACATTTAACACTGGAACTGGAAGACATATTAAATATCCAAAATAACAACAAACAAAATGAATTATAAAGTCTGTAAACAAAACTGTCCTTCAAAAAAGGGCTCAAAAAAAGTTGAGACCAAAACACCAGACTGGAGACATTTATCATCCAGATTCTGGCAGAAAGAGAGAAAAAGGAGAAAAACAACAAATCATGCAAATGGAAATTATGGGGCTCTTAATTTATTAAGTGATTCATTGCTTACTTGAAATAAGACAAACTTACTTCAGCTTATTTTAAGTCAATGCTTCTTTAATGTTGATTACAAAAGAAGTAGCAGTTTCACTGCCAGATTAGGTTTTTACTTATAACTAGGGCTGGAAAATAAATCAATAATATATTTTTTTGTAATCAATATCAGTAGATAATACATCTGATAGAATATTCACTGAACTTCGATCCAGAACCGCAAAGCATTTTGGGGGATGTAGGCAAACGAAAACCTTTAGCTGCTCAACCTGTCAGCTACCGAAGCAAAGTTGGTGGAATCAACTAACCCACTCAATCTTTGGTTACCTAGCAACCCCCTCACTCTTTGGTTACCTAGCAACCCACTCAATCTTTGGTTACCGAGCATCCCACTCACTCTTTGGTTACCTAGCAACCCACTCAATCTTTGGTTACCGAGCAACCCACTCAATCTTTGGTTACCTAGCAACCCCCTCACTCTTTGGTTCCCTAGCAACCCACTCAATCTTTGGTTACCTAGCAACCCACTCACTCTATGGTTACCTAGCAACCCACTCAATCTTTGGTTACCGAGCAACCCACTCACTCTTTGGTTAACTAGCAACCCACTCAATCTTTGGTTACCGAGCAACCCACTCACTCTTTGGTTACCTAGCAACAACCTGTTGAGTGACTTGCGCAGCAGCAGTTTAAGGTTTTGCTATCGGGCTTCATAAATGCTTAGAAATAAGAAACACAGTGGAGTCAAAACTGAAGATAAAACAGGAAAAGTCACACCACCAGATGGTGTATTTCAGATATTTAAAACAAAAACCTGATTAATAATTATCAATATTGACAATGAGTGACATAAACTGATATGAAACGCTTATATGGTGATAAGTTC
>NW_006800759.1:70677-84394 GCF_000485575.1 Poecilia formosa | reverse complement strand
CTTAGAAATAAGAAACAACACAGTGGCGTGAAAACTGAGGATAAAACAGGAAAAGTCACACCACCAGATGGTGTATTTCAGATATTTAAAACAAAAACCTGATTAATAATTATCAATATCGACAATGAGTGATATAAACTGATATGAAACGCTTATATGGTGATAAGTTCTTTAGTTGTATCGTCTACAGAAAAACATGTTTCCAATGTTAGGAGTGAAATAATCTGCCTGTGGAATTAGGAGTTTTCCATCAATATTAAGAAGTTATTTACTTAAAGTAAGCACCAATATCTTCCTGAAAGTTACTTGTGAATTTTTTCTTATTTCAAGTTTACTACGATACTTGCAGTAGAAACTAAACCAAACCTCTTGGTAAGACTTTGTGTTTTTGCAGTGTGATTAAAATAACTCCTTGGTGTATTTCGCTCATGTTTCTTTGTGAAAGTAGAAACATTTTAGCCTGTTATGAATGTATGTGGAGTGTTACTGCAGCTTTCCCGGCTGGAGGCTTGAAGGGGCTCAGTGAAAACCGTAATAAGCTCAAATCCGCCGCTACATTAGGAAGGTTGCTGGTTCAGATCCCCTCGGCCAGGAATGCTGTTCCCACGGGAATATCAGCACAGCTCATTTCTTACCAAACCAGATATGTTTATCCCCCAGCCCCTCTTAGTTTTAATATAGCTCCACATAATGAGCAGGATTTAGCACAGAGGGGCCCATTCACAACACACTGGAGCCGTTTATTCACCGCAGATTGCTCAGCCTCTCAGGCGGCTTTCAGGATCTGCACCAAAAGATGAGGAAGCTGATCCTATTGCAGGTCTAGAGATCAGAGCGTGTCCCGACACGCCCTGCAGCGTATCAGCAGGACTGTCCCCTGAGCCCAGGCCGCGCCGGCTGCCTGTGGTTCTGGTGATCATCTGCCAAAACGTCCTGCGAGATCCCTGGAGGTTGGAAATGCTGATTTTCATACAGCAGTTTTCAAGAGTATCCATACACTTTAAACAGAATCTGATAAATTGTCACCAAGTCCTGAAAGTATTTAGACAGATAATCAGTGGAAAAATGAATTTACTTCCTGCCTGAGCTACAATAGGAATCTGCAAAACCAAACCAATCAGAGCCAGGGGGAGGGTCGTAGCGCTGTCAATCCTCCTTGTGTATGCGCTGCTAAATGTGCTGCTAAAAAGCTCAGTCAGGCTCTGAGGTCGTTTCCCAGCTGAAAGGTGAACCTCCCCCCATATTCTAAATCCTTTTTCTCCCAGGATGTTTTCAGTTCCCTGTTCCTGCAGCCACCAGCTCATCGTCAGGCTGTACTGTGACGCGCCAGGTGTTTTTATCTCGGTAACAGTGGAGCTGTTGACAGATTATCCTCCACGGTTGCCATGGTTACTTCTGATTGTCATCTGATTGGTTTGTCACCATTTAAATTCTGACACTTTCTGCAGACTTTTCATTCACCATTTATGCCTTTTTTTCTGCAATATTAGAAATAGCATGGTGGTCCCTGAAGTTATTGCTATAAACAATAATATTGTTATTTTGAGACCATTTTCAAGTATATAAATAAATGAACTAATTTCTAACATACATTAAAAATTAGAGCTGAGAGACATTTTAAATATACAAAATGAATAAACAAATTAACCAAAACAAAAGAAACAAATAAAATTAATTATCTCTGATTTATTGCTAATTGCATCTTTTAATGTTTTAAGGAATACATCAAAAGATGCAAATAAACAATTAATATAACACAAATTAAGTTTTATATGTAGTGAACACTTGATTATTTGCATCTGCAGCAAAATATAATACTTTTATCTTAATATCAATACAGTGTAGGGCTAATCAATTGATTATATTTTGGATTAATAACCGGATAGCAAAAGCTGCTTAAATCTTATTCCACAGAATTTGAGCCAGGTGAAGCTAAAATGTGAGGCAATTTTATTTATACAAAACATTTTCAGCAACAAGGAAATTCAAAGTGCTTAAAATTTCCAGTTAAGGAGTTTTTGGTAGAAAATATTTACAAAGCTTTTTTTATATTCACTGCAAAATGTGTGTTTTTGTTTAATTACTGCATTTGCTTTTAGTTAATTGCCTGTTTTGAGTTTAATCGATAACTAAATTAGTTGATTTCAATAAGTGATTAATCATGATTATTTGGATTAATCGTTTCAGCCCTAATGAAAACCTTGATATTACAAAAGCGGAGCCATCGTGGCTTTTTCACCTGAATACATGGATAATAGTTGACAGAAAGAGTGGATGTTTCTTTATTTCTTGGTGTCGCCGTTTGTGTGCCGCTCTGCTGTGAGACCCGAAACCCTGACCACATCAACCAGCGTGACTGCAGCGTGGAAATCACCCTGGACAGACAACACCAAATCCCTCAAAATGAATCTTCTCACATGAGGGGAATTCCCTCCGTTACCTCCCCATGTGAATCTGCAAAAGTCAAAAAGTCAACTTTAAACCGAGGTGGGGATAAAAAATGATAGTCAAGTAAGAGAAGAAAGTTGTCGTCCAAGTCATTAACTCGGATGCTGAGTTAATTTCAATCATTTAATATTTAAAAATTACATCGTCAGGTGACCCAAAGTATAAAGATAAGTGGAAATTTGGGTATTTTAAAAACCAAAATGACAATAATTCATATAAGGAACAAAAAATAACAAAATCAAGCAAAATATTTTTTTCCAAATCAGTTTCTTGCAATAAAAACTAATGAAACTTTAACGTTCAGTTACTACCCCTTCATTCAGTGGGCAGAAAATCCAGAAATTTTACTCAAGCAAGAGTAGAAATACTTTATGATAAAATTACTTAAATAAAACATACAGTGTAGGAAAAACACTCCTAAAACTAATTTTTTTTCAAAAAAGTTCCTCAAGTAAATGTAAGGAGTTAAAACCCAACTGAGGGTTTAAGAACAAAAGGACATTCTGAATCGGCGCCGTAAGGAAACTGTTTTCCAGGTGAGTGATTTTCTCTCCAAGTTAACCCAAAGTATGTGAGAAATGGTTCAGCCAAGACTTTTCAGACTAGACAATCTGACCACTGCTATATCAGTATTTCTCTTTGTGCTAAAAACAACAAGCAAC
This sequence comes from Poecilia formosa, assembly GCF_000485575.1. Classification (NCBI taxonomy): domain Eukaryota; kingdom Metazoa; phylum Chordata; class Actinopteri; order Cyprinodontiformes; family Poeciliidae; genus Poecilia; species Poecilia formosa. The sequence continues at coordinate 81,284 of NW_006800759.1, read as the reverse complement.
ACTGAATTTTCCTGCTTCTACAACCACAAGAACAATCTGCAGCAGAAAGGAACGACAGGACAAGGCGAGGCGAGGAAGAGGATGAAAATAAAGAGCAGGGACTGGCTGAAGCATGAAGAGCTCACCACAGTCTTTTTCTGGCTACTGTTGTTCTTTGCAGCTCACCGCAGCGCACTCAGCATGACCACAGCTGGCTTTGGGCTGGCAGCAGAGCAAAGTCCAACAGCTGCATGCAGTACCTGCAGACCGCCTCTAGGGGTCAGCATTACACACAAACACAACATCCCTCAAACGGGAGGTGGAGCATTTCTCTAAACTACATTACCAAGTTTAATTTACTTCATACAAGAGAAGACATTAAGCTGTAAAAATTCAAGCACTTTCCAAGTATCTCCAGGTAAGTTTTCAAACTTTTCCAGCACCAAACACTGGAAATTAACTAAAAAAAAAAAGAAAAAAATCTGTTTCAATTCATTATTATATGACATCATTTATTACTGTTATTAATAATGTCTTGTGGTTGTATATATTCTACTTTCTTCAGCAGGGAAAAGGTTTTGAAATCTCTCTATAAAAACACAAAATCTTACGAAGTATTTTTTCTCAAGTTTCTCATGTAACACTTGAAATGAGACAAAGCCAACATACAAGCAACTTTTCAGCTAGATATAGGAACTTGTCTGTTGTGAATAATTCCCTAATATTGATGAAAAAGTATTTCTTCCAGTGGCAGATTATTTCACTAGAAACATGGGAAGAATGTCTTGTTTGAAGTGAAATAATCTGCCAGTGGAACTAGAACTGGGTTGCTAGGTAACAGGCTGGGTTTGGCTGGGGTTGCTAGGTAACGGCGTAAGACCTGTCACTTGTGAAAGAAGTGAAATAATCTGCCTATAAAACTAACTTTTTCATCAACATTAAGTAATTATTGACTTATGACAAGTTGCTTAAAAGTTAGTTTTGTCTTATTTTGACAATTTTCAATGTTCTTCTGTGTATAATTTAAAAAAAATAAAATAAAATAAAAATTGAATTTCAGCAAAAACTGAATGAAAAAAGCATCCAAAAACTGGTTTTCGTTTCGTTTTCGATTTGTCTGGTTTTCAAATGAAAACCAGACAAATCCAAATCTAATTTTATGTTGATACAGTTTGATTTTAAGCAAAAGAAATTCAGATATAATTCAGATATGAAGGTGAAATGATCCAGATGTCAGCACAGATCTCTCTGTTTGTCTTTTCTGCTGCCCCCTCCTCCTGTCCTGGTGGTCTGCAGGCCGACACAGAGGTCAAGAGAAAAACAAACCGACCAATGAGGAGCTGGTGCACCATAAGGTCAGGGGTCACAGGTCAATCAGCAGCAGGAGGAATGAAAGTCAACACTGACGTATGGTTTTAATGGAAACTATGATTTGTTTCATCAAACTTTTCTAGAGACACAAATATCTGGAGTTAATAGAATTTAACATCTAGAAAGGAAGCAGATACTAACTAACCATTCTGGGTAAAATACAGGGGCGGATCTACAGGGGGGCCACTGGTGGCCACTGCTCCCACCCCCAAAAATATGATGTCCTTAAAATCATACTTATGAAAACTAAACTCTTATATCTTTCATATTAAATATTAATTATTAATTCAGAAGAAATAGATATAATTATTTATAATTCCAAGCACAGTGGGTTCAATCAATCTGCCAAGTCAAACTGACAGAGGAGGGTAGAAAAATTATACTTGAGTAAAAGTAACAATGCTTTAAAACTAAAAGTGAAAAATAGCCATCCAAACACTTGGTCATAAAACTTGACTTAATAATAGAAGTGACGCCATCTGACTGAGAAAAGTAGAGAGCTCTGTGGAAATTCAGGTATTTTAGACTAAAATTTGAGAGAAAACACAAATAAAAACACAACTGTTACGTTTGGGACTTTCAGAAACTTCACTGGCCACTTCCTTCTCTCCATGTAAAAGTTTCTATCTTCACTTTAAATCAATTTACTTCCTGATTTAACCCCTTGAAATTGGGTCTCTGTCTCTTTAAAAATTCCTGCTCTTTCTGAAGCTCCGTCTTCAGGAAGTTGTCCCAACATGGCTCCTCTATTAACCCTTTAACACTTTTTTACCAGCGTTGCTCTGAGCAGCAGCTCCTGTAATGAGCTCAGCAGCTGTTTGCTAATTGCTGCTGGCTAGTCTGAAGGAGCTGCGCGGCGGAGGAGTTACGCCTCAATTTCTCATGCATGTATGAAAGAATCAAGGCAACGCTCGAGGTGCGTTTTAGATGATTTAACAACATTATAACATGATGCACAGCTCAAAAGGCTGTTATATAAAACTGCCCATTTAAATTAAGACTGAAAATCCAGCTGTGACTTTGAGCGAATAACTGAAACATTGATCATCATATTCTATGCGTATTGATGATTTTTGACAAAATGTGATGTTTCTTAATGATGTTTTTATTGCTGTGAGTCACTCTGAGCTCGACAGAAGAACCCGGCCACCTGCAGAGGCTGAACTCGACCCGGACGAATCATTCTGCCGCATGTCAGCGGCGTCTGAAATGGATCCAGCGATCAAGAGACAGCAGACAAAGAGCTCAGAGCAACCCGTGATCAAACCCGCCACACCCCGACCTACAAAGGCTCCCGGACCGCCAGGGGCCACGGCGCGCACCGGCGAGTGCACGGAGCCGGCCTGTATCAGATACAGTGAGCCGTAAACCGACCCGACCCAGAGAGATGGGAGGACATGATGAGGGATGCGGGGGATGAGCGGGTTCGCTCTGAAGTTTAGATAACCGCTTCCCCCAGGGATCCGTTTACAACCGTCCATCTCCATCCAGGTCTGAATGAGCCTCTTATTCACAGAGTTCACACAACTTTCAAGCATTTTGAAGCATTTTCAAGGGAAGTTTCAAACTTTTCCAGGACCAAACCTTAGAGACTGGAGCAGTTATGATGGGTTCCTGGCCCGACCCAGCAGGTTCCCCGCATTAGGAAAGAGAAACTGAAGCCGATGTCTGTTTTGTGTCAGTTCGTCACATAAAATAATAAAATAAAATGTATGGAAGCTTGTGGTTGTGACAAAATATGAACAAGTTAATGTTTAGTCTCTGAAACGCTTTGCAGTCGAACCTTTAAATAGAAAAGAATAGAATATCCTTTCTATTTTATAGCCCTGTGGGCTATAAAATATATACATTTATATAAAATTGACAAACACCGAAGAGTGACGAAAGTAATTCCAATATGACTGAAAATAAGTAAATAAATAAAATAACAAGCACGTTTGTTAATCTATAATCTATAGATGATAGAAAATTAGTTGTAAGTTACTCAGAGTTATAAAGTCAGATTTCAGCCTCAAATTTGGCCCAACAGCTGCTGACAATAAATATTTTATCATCACCTGAAATGATCCCATGTGGAAACATTCTGTCTTAATCATCAAATTAGAAAGAACTGAGTAAAACCAGATGAATGAGTTCGATTCTCCATCTTCAATGTGTGTTTTAATGGTTATCTGGACAGAAAAATCACAGCCTGATGTTGAAAATATGAAACCATAAAAACACAGTAATATGCTTGTGCTTGTTTACCTGCAACTCTTGAAGTCATCGCTGATATTCTGACCCAGTGAAGACGCGGCGGGCTGCAGGACGAGCCCTGCAGGCGCCGATGTGTTCCCGGAAAGCAGCGGCTGCGTCTGATTGGTCTTCAGGTCCCATGCGTGGTTGCTGAGGCCGACGTTGGCTCCGCCTCTCCTGCGACGAGGCAGCGTCCCGTGCAGCGAGACCGACTGGTAGGCTGCAGCGGGAACCTCCTGACCTGAAGGGATGCTGCATGAAAGAAACGGGCAACTGAAATGACACACTGAACTCATGTTAAATTACATTTTGAGGGAAGAAATTTAGCATAAAAGTGAGGATTACCAGGGATTGGAGCCGTGGAGATCCATGGGGATATTGAGTTTTCTGGGGGAGACGCTGTGGGCGGAGCCGGGGCCTCCGGAGTGGGCGGGGCCTCCGGAGTGGGCGGAGCCTCCTCCCATGGCGTGAGGATGTGCATGTAGCGACCGGGGCAGACTGGCAAAACGCCCCTCAGCCATCATCCTCAACTCTGGAAAAGTGCAGAGAAATTACATGAAGCATGATTAATGTAAAAAAAAATAAAAACAAACCAAACTTGGCGAGCTTTCTGGGAGTGAAATAAGGTCACACACTGCAAAAAACTAAATCTTACCAAGTATTTTTGGTCCAGTTTCTAGTGCAAATATCTTAGTACATTTTAAATAAGACAAAATTAGCTTATAATGACTTTTCAGCAAGATAAGAGCTTGTTTTAAGTAAATAATTCCTAAATATTGATGAAAAAGTTCCAGTTCCACTGGCAGATTATTTCACTTATCAATCAATTTTATTTATAAGATCCCTTCATATTAAAAGTAGCTCAAAGTGCTTATAACTAGACATTTTTCCAGTCTTATAAATGAAATAACCTGCCAGTGGACCAAGTACTTTTTAATCATTATTAATGAATTATTGACTTAAACAATCTCCTATGCACCTGTTGCAGTGTGAGATCTCAGGACGAGAAGCTGCTCGCTAACGATGACTAGCATTGGCTTTAGCTGTTAAATTGACAACTTAATGCACTAAATCTTAAAAGTGTTTGTGTTACATAAAGGGACCAACTGCTAATTGTCAGCACTAAGACAACTAGATGAGGTCAGGAAAATGTTTTAATTAAAAATAAATGAGAGAGAAGGAAGCTATGCTAGCTTGACTATGACAACTGTAACAGTAGATGTGCTGTGGAATGGTGTGCGTTTCTGTTCAGTTAAAAAATAAAAAACTGACACCAGCACACAAACCCTGACAGATCATCAGCAGAGCACGTGTTTAAATCAGCTAATTAACCCACTGCTGTGTTAGCTTAGCTAATGGCAGCGGTAGCTAATCTACCACAGCGATCACTTATTAATCATCGAGCCTGAAAACATTAAACTGTAACGGACTGAATGTTCTGTTGTTTTTGTTGGAAATGTTTGAGTGTTTTTTGATGTTGAATCCTGATACACTAGTGGACCTGTTGTCAGTCAGTTGCTATGGCAACGGGTCTGCATGTAGCATAGCCAACACAGACAGCGAGAAACAAAGAAAACTACAAGTGGTTTGAGATCTTCTTCGATGGTTTTTCCTTTGCTGTGGCGCTGCACTGAGTTAGTAATGCCTCCATCTCCAGGTTTCATTTAGTTAACAGAGTTGTTCTAAGTATTGTCTTAATTCATGTGTGCTAAACTATTTGCACTAAGATTAGACAAAAATTCCTCTGCAAGTTTGTGTTTTTCTGAGTCAACGCACAAAAACAGTGTACTAGACAACAGTTACCACACCCAGATACACCAAACTGGGATTATGTGTCAGGCGATAACAATGCAAACCAACAAAGTGGCCTGCAGGGAAACAGAAGTCATCATTACGCATCGGTAATTACAATAATACAAGGCGTTTAAATACTACATGTCACGCCTGAAGGACAGATTTTTATGTTTAATTATGTCTCCAAACACACAGCAACATAAATAATGATTATTTTCATAAGCATTTAGTGAATTCAGACATACATCATAATCTAAAGTTTAAATGGAGAATCCTCTGGAGTGGAGGGTCATGAGAGACAGGGCTGCAGCTATCAATTATTCTAGTAATCGATTATTCTATTGATTATTCTGATGATTAATCGATTAATCAGAGAAAAAGATTTTCCAATTAACCACTTAAGTCTTTTTATTCAGTGTTAGAAATACATTAAAATAAGGAAATACACAAATATTTCAAGAAAATAAACATGTTGTTGCCTAAAATGCAATAACAGCTTTTCTGCAGTCGATTTGAACAAAATGGAGTTAAAACTTTGACACTTGAGTCTTTTTGAGTAAAACATATTTACAGAAAGTTTTTTTCCATCTTATATGCAAAATGCATGTATATTTTTTGTGCAGTTTTGGCTTAATTGATGATTAATCAATTCCAATAATTGATTAATCAGATTAATTGCATCTAATCCGATGAATTGTTTCAGCCCTAGAGGTGTTTTATGTAGTATTAGGACTAGGATGAAAAGCGCTCCAGCAGGCTTGTGATTAGACAAAAATTTGACTTTTTTTGTAAATTCTAGAAAACATTTCACAACCTGTTTGCATCCGAATCGGAGAGGATGGAGACAATATGAAGCAACAGCTGCAACTTCCCTCCCTGCACCTTTATTTTGTGTTCATGAAGTAAGCTGTCATCTGTTGGCCTGAACACACAGTGATGAAAAAGGCAGATAGATGCGCGCTGCTGGGAAAACACAGGATGGGTTCTTTTCACGTTTTCCTGCGATGTGAGGATGACAGACGCATCATCTGCTCTGAATCACTCTGTATGCAGCAGTTAGTCACATCGCACAAACTAAAATAACACGGAAACCACAGACAGGCTGGATGCTCTCAGTCCTGATCTCAGCAAAACCAGCGTGTGTGTGTGTGTGTGTGTGTGTTATATAATATAAAGTTATTTCAGACAATTAACTGTGAGATAATGTGAGGTAAGAACTGAGTTAGAGGTGAACTTTTGCCAAACAAACGTTTTTTTTTCTCCATTTTGTTTTTAAATATGAAGCTTTAACATGCAAAGAAAAACTTTATCAAGTGGATAAGTTAGTAGGAATTAAAATATCTTCATTTATGACAGGCTGCAGTTTAACTGATGATGTTTGATGTGAGCAGTTTGTGAACTGGGAGTCCTCAGCCAGCTGCAAAGCATCTGTTTCAAACCGAACCGAACTGTGGGGGGTCTCAGAGTCGTCGGCTCCTGCAGATGAATGTCAATGAAAATGCAAATGAAGCCTTAAGGGAATCAACAGCTGGCCGGTCCGGTCCGGTCCGGTTCGGTCCAGGACAGGCCGCTCAGCACTGAGCAGAGAGACGTTTATCTGAGGAACGTCGGACCAGACAGAATGTGGATTCCTCCAGATCGGCCACAGCACCTATTATGTGACCCTGAGGGATTCAGCTGTGTGTGTGTGTGTGTGTGTGTGTGTGTGTGTGTGTGTCAATGACCATCTGCCAGACACACAACCTCCCCTGTTCTGTGTAAAGAGTCAAATCTCATTCATGTAAGTGACAAACACTTGAATGTTTAACTTCAGGATAAACTTTTCATGCAACAGGAATTCATTTTATAGAAAATATGAGAAGATTGATGGATAGAAAAACTTTATCAAGTGGATAAGTTAGTAGGAAAGAGAAAGAGTAGTATGACTTAAACGTATTTTTACAAAAGTATCTCTCCAAGAAATTACTCAAGTAAAAAAGTATTTGGTAAAAAGTTCTGAGTAACTGATCAAATAATCAATAATTTCATATTTAAAAATTACATCATCAGACAGACCAAAATATTAAAGTGGAAATTTTTGGTATTTTAGTAACCAAAATGACAATAATTCAGATCCATAGCAAAAAATAAGAAATTTTACTGAAGAGCAGAAATACTTCATACTAAAATTACTCTAGTAAAAAGTACAGCATAGCAAAAATACTCTGAAAAAGTAATTAAAAAAAAACATACTCAAGTAAATCCAACTAGTTACTCTCCGGCCTTTTCTATCCGCCTGTCATTTATTTCACATTCAGCCGTATTTCAGCCGCTGCTCTCCGTCTCGGACCTCATCCATCTTTCTCTTTCAGCGATGCGTTCTCCTCCCTCCACCAGACAGACGTCGTCTCCTCGCCGCTCTGCGTCCGTCACTTCAGCTCTTCTTTTCTACTAAACTTCTGTCTCTTTCTTTTCTTCGGCCTTCTGCCTCTCCTTTCTTCATCGCCTCATCTTTGGTCCCAGCAGCTGTTCGCCAACCAGTCGCATCACTCAACACGAAACAGACAGACAGGCTGCAGAACCGTCCTCAGGTCTCACTTTAGAAATCAGGGCAGAGACTTTAACGCCCTTATTTAGGGTAAGAAGCCGTTTTGGTCAATTATTGGTCTGTTTTATTGTTTCCTTTTCTTTGCACCAATCTGATGGTTGAATAACCTAAATAACAGATTCAAAACAGTAAGTATGTCTGTTGAGCTCAAAAATCTACATTAAATTCAATAATTTAGCAGCAAAAAAGGATTTTTGAATTCGATTAATTGCCACTACTATTAAAAACATAACTAAAGGTGCATTATATATAAGATTTTTATTAATTCCTTTAAATTTTTATAGTTTGTTTTTACTCAGAATAAATAACAGGAATTATCTGTTATAATTACTCGCATGAAATTGGTGGTTTTGTTTGCACTGAAGCTTGTAGAAGCAACTAAGGTTTTATTTTGTGCACAAATCATCATAAATTCAAGGTTACAGTTGAAATAGCTCAGCACAGTTTGAGTTCATATCAGCTATATTTTCTCTCTTAATGGTGCGTCTGACATGAACCCAGTGATGATAAATCCTCCCAGTTATGAGTTAAATGTTTTCATGTGGCAGATCACTGAGCAGACCTTCATATCCATGAGTGGTGATGCTGCAGAACGGCTGACATCAGCGCTCTGCTGTGGACGACCTCTGACCTTCCACCTCTGCTGCAGCTGATATTTTTAGAAACGCAGGCTAAATTTAAAACCTTTAGTAATTTTTCTAAATTAGCCTTTCATTTTGCATGGTGGGACACTTGAGATCAACTCAGAGGGAATCCTGGCACTTATAATCTGTATAAATTAATGAGAATAAAGATATGTAGCACTGCAATATGATGAAAACATCATATTTGTTAAAATAATAAAAGCTCAATCTTGATCCTTTAAGTCGTGAAGCCAACCAGACCGGGCAGCAGGAAACTTCTCCCCATTTCTTTGTCTTTTATGGAAAAGTTGTGCAGTTTGTCACGTTTCTTTCTGTTTTATTCCAAACAACCAGAAGTTGGTCTTGACCAACATTTTCCTGTTTTTGGACTTTTTATTTCAGGGTGTATTCAAACCAGGAAGGTCATTTGGTCCAAACCAAAAGCAGGTTTTATTTTATTTTTTTGTTTGCTGCTGTTTGTCTTTACATTAAAAAAGTGAATTAAATTATGTAAACGCAGTTACAGTTATGTTATGTCGGTTGTTATGACAACAGCAGATATTACCGGTCTTTACTTTCAAAAGAAACTTTTGTTAAAGGTGACCCATTATGCTTCCTTGGACATGTCAGGATAGGCCTATGGCCTATACAAAACATGTTCACTACATTTTATTTATTTTTTTACACAAAATCATTTTTGGATAATGAGATTTTAGTCTTTTTTTGGTCGTCTCTTCACTTTAAATCCAAATAAGCTCCTGCTGGCCACGCCCCCTAACTCAGCGTTTACACTCACATGTTGAAATGTGAGTGTAAACATTTCACTCACATTTGTGCTTCTGATGTAAACAGAAGCACAATCATATAACTATGCATCTTTGAAAAGCATTACTAGAGCCTCCAGCACAACCAACAAGAATGCAGTAAGTGGTTTCTGGATGGTGACGCAACAACAAAACACTGACGTTTCCAGCAGCCATTGTATAGCCCATACAGCGGTAAAACCAGCTGACCAAATGTGCTGGAGCTCAGCTCGGGTTGCTAGGTAACGGATGGAATTCTGCTGGAGTTGCTAGGCAACACACCCATCAACTGTGGTTCAACAAATCGGGAGGTTTTTGAAACGGCTCATTTTCCAGACACCAAAAAAACTTGGACTGTTTCCAGAAGAAGTGTAAGTATAAAAACGCATAAAATGTTTTTTTTGTTTCGGTTAAAACTTTTTCCAGCAGAGGAAAAATAAATTTTACAGTGGTCTCTAGTAAAAGTTGCATATCTGCAAATACGGCCTATCGCACATGTTCAGTTTCAGTTGTTTGACAAATATCAGCAAAATAAAGGATCTGCCTGACAAACTGTTAGACTTTTGCTCTTCCAGGAATTTATTTGCTCCAGTAAAAAATCCCAGTAGCATTACTGAAAACATCACAGAACCTCAAAACACCCAAAAGATTCCCTGAAGGAATGAATAAGTGTCTGTACATAACAGACAACTTAAGCCGTGATTATGTTCGAGAGTAAATACAAGTTCTGACATTAACCAGTTGGTTTTTCTTTACTGCAGTTTTGACCAACTAGAACCAGAAACAGCTTTTGTTTTTGCAGTGCATCCAGGACTTGTGTGGGTTTAGAGTCAGAAAATGGGACACCGACATCTCTGCAGATCCCACACATCCTGGACACAAACTGTTAAGACTTTTACCTTCAGGGTGCCACTTCCAAAAACCAAAACAAGTACAAGGCAAGACCAAAACCTGCCTTTATGAAGTTATTTAAAAAAATATCCGTTTTCTCTGAATGAGTTAACATAAAACTGCAGCAGATTTTTGCTAAAATATCCCAGCTGGAAGCAACATGTAGATAAAATCATTAGTTATTTTAGGAAAACCTGCAGCAGCAAACCAATCACACGCCTCTCCTTGGCAGTGGAGCAACAGACAAAACATTCTGGGTCTTTGTTAGCGCTGGTGCTGAAGGCCTTGGGTTGGGAACACACACCCACACACCCACACGCACAC
>NW_006800759.1:30293-70534 GCF_000485575.1 Poecilia formosa | reverse complement strand
AGTCATGGCTGGGGAGATTAACAGGAAGAGGAAATGGCAGCATAAACACAGAAACGAGAGGCGACCCATTACAGAAGATTAGTGACAATAAAAAGTTCTTATCTTCTCCCAATTTCATCTCTCAAAACAAAACTTTTCTTCCACATCCAACTGATTTCAGTCCAGCTGCTTGGTTGTCGGCGCCCGGCCTGAGTCTGCAGCTGACAACAAAACACCAATCAGAGCTCAAGATGCACTTTCCTTAATCCACAAAGTGGCGGCTATGAACAGTTTGCTTCTTCACACCAGCCAACTGTGTTTCAGAGCTGCACAGCAACTAGTTACATTTACTTCAGTAACTTTGTAGAGGAAAAATTTACTGGAGGAGTATGTCTACTACACTGTACTTGAGTAATTTTATGAAGTATTTCTGCTCTGACTTGAGTAAAATTTCTGGATTTTCTACCCACTGAATGAAAAACAAACATGTTTTAACCAGAAATCCACCAGAAACAGAGACACAGTTTCTGTTAAAGTTTCTGAAGTTTTTTGTTACTTATATCAATTATTGTCATTTTGGTAAATAAAATACCAAACCTTCCACTTAACTTCATATTTTGGTCCATCTGATGATGCAATACATTAAATGATTGGTAATTTGATCAGTTACTCAGTACTTTATTAGACTTTTCACCAAATATGTTTTTACTCTCGAGTGATTTCTTGGGACTTTTTATTTTTACTAAAGATATGTTGAAGTAGCTACTTTTACTGAAGGCAGAGAACCCAACAATTGTACATAAGTAAGAGTAAAACTGCTGCAACATTGAAGCATAAAGTTTAAATTTTGGTATTTTAAGAACCAAAATGCCAATAATTCATGTTAGCAATGAAAACATAGCAAAATCTGGCAACAATCAAATGTTTCCAAATCAGTTTCTTTCAATAAAAAACTGATGAAACTTTAACAGAAACTGCAGGTGAGTGTCTCTGTCTGGTGAATTTTTGGTTAAAACATGTTTGATTTTCATTCAGTGGGAAGAAAATCCAGAAATTTTACTCAAGTAAGAGAAGAAATACTTTATAATAAAATTATCTGTGTACGGTTTAGCAAAAATACTACTAAAAGTAAATTTTTTTTCAAAAAAGTTACTCAAGTAAATGTAACTAGTAACTATCCAACTTCAGTTATAAAAAAAGATCATGAACAGATTTTGTATTTTCTCCAGATTCGCAGCAGTTCAGATGAAAGAACGGCTGCAGCGCTGCTCCGTCATCAAACAATGGAGAGGACGAACGCAAACATGTTTGGGAACGAGCAACTTCCTCTGGCTGGCTCAAGGAGTTTTCCTACTGCAGAAGAGACTTTAACACACACACACACACACACACACACACACACACACACACATTAGGAAAACCACCCCTGGCCAGAAGTGAACAATGGGAATGACTGTCACATGGCTGCTGTGTAGAGTCAGTCTTTGTTGGAGCTGGAGAGAGAGGTGTCCTACTGCGCTCTTCTGTGCGTGGGCCCACCAGCACACATGCATGTGTGTGTGTGTGTGTGTGTGTGTGTGTGTGTAACATGTTAATGAGGTCTGTATTAAATCCCACAGCAGTAGCTGCCATTTAAAGCTTCTACAATCTTTGTTGGCTTGTCCATCTCTCTCACTTTCTCACACATTAACACCTAACTTCCCTCAGCGTGTGAACTCACTCTGCATGTCTGCACACACAGGGGGGGAAACGTGACGTCAACATACAGACATTCTGCTAATGTCAAAAAAACACAACTGTGGTGTTTCCATTAGATAAGAAATGTGATTAAAATCAGACCTGAATAAGTTTGTTCACAATGTCATTGAACACAACTACTTCCTGTTGTCATCTACTTCGTGGTTTCCACCAGTAGTAACATCCTGTTGGTGATCATGTGACTCATTTGATGCAAAAAAAAAAGGTGTTTCTGTTGCCGTTTTGTGACATAAGCCAATTTCAATTCGACTAAAAAAAAACAATTCATTCTAACACCAAAACATTTAGTCAAAAAACGAGTTTTTGTCACAATATGTGTGTTTCCATAAAGCAAATTTATTTTCAAAATGTCAAAGTGCAACATACATGGTCAGTGGAAACACAGCTACTGATGATCTCACTTTGAGCAACTGGAAACACATTGAGCTCAATTTCATGAACAGTTTCTGCCATCAACCATCAGCCTGTTTCACCGACTCGTATCTGACTCGGACTGTTTTCACACCTGATAGTCCAGTGACTGATTGGGGACCAAAAGTTTATTTTTTTATTGTAGTTCAATATTTTTATGAATTTTTGAGGTGAATTATAGGAGAAATGCACTCTGTTCCTATTTATTTTGGTTCTGATCTCAGTTTGGACCAGCAAATAAACCAAAAATAACGAATAAACTTCCTGCTGGCAAAGATTATTTATTGGAGACATGCGACCAAATTTCCTCTCAGTAGATTTTGGGCTGAATTCCTTTAATAGTTGCTTGTCGAAGCGAGTATGAAGCGACCCGGCGGTTGGCGCCAATTGAAGCTTGAAACGTCACTGGATAAACAGAAGTGCAAAAGTCAGGTACAAAAAAACTAAACTGCAAAGGGGAGACATGGAAAGGAGGTAAAATACCCAACAAAGTTAAGAACTTCTCATATGTGTGTATAATATTTGCTTCCATCCATAAGTTTACATTTGGCGTTTTGTGGAAGGATCAATATGAAGCTGCAGAACGACGTCAGCAAATTAAACTTTTTACGCTTCACAGCATCTGAACCTCGAGGTCAGACGGCGTTAATCTGCAGGAATACGATCTACTTAATATGCAGAGTTGGGTAGAAGCAGTTACAGTGACTTGAGTAACTATTTTGAAAAAAAAACCAAAAAAACTTTAGGAGTATTTTTACTATGTTTTATTGAAAAAAATGATTTTGAAACATTTTCTTTTGTCTGATTTTGTTTTTTTTTTTGTTACTTATTGTCATTTTGGTCCTTAAGAGCAATTTTACAATTTCATCTAAACTTTATATTTTGGTACGTCTGATGATGTAATTTTTAAATTTGAAATCATTGATAATTTGATCAGTTACTCAGTACTTGAGACTTTTTACCAAATACTTTTTACTCGAGTACAAGTTTTGCCTCTCTTAATACGACGCCAAGTACACAGACATCAAGACATTTTCATCAACTTTTTTAAACGAGCCAAAAAGGAAAACCTTAAAGCGAGCAAAATAACCCGATTATTTTTTTTTTCATGAATACTTTGTCAGTAAAATACTTTAAAGATGTTTTTATGACACTAGGGTTCGTTATAGAGCGTTTTAAAGAAAGGAAAAGTATAAGTACGTTTCCACCGAAAAACTAGGGGAAAAAATCATAAAAATTTCTGAGTTTGAAAAGTTTAAAATTTGCTAGCAAAGAATGTGAAATTTTGAGTTTAATCCCAGAAATTTTCTAGAAAAATTTTTCAACATTTTTGACTTTCAAAATGTTCATGAGTTTCAAAAGTCAAACATTTTTCACACTTGAAACTCAGAAATTTTCAACTTTCCTGGTAGAAAATTTGATTACTCTCAAAGTTTTGGTGGAAACTTTTTCTTTTTTCATCCATAATTGCCCTGATTCACCGTTGTAGATTTTGAACGTTTGCTGTATCTTCTAGTTTTCAGTTTCTTTTGGGGTCAACTGAACAATTTACTTTCTTTGAAAAAGTTTGCTGTATTTACGTTTAATAGATTAAATCAAAGCTGATTTACTTTACAATATACCCTTGTTATATTTTAAAAGTCTCCTTATGCATCTACGGGTCAAATTTGTATCATTTCTGAGTGGCAGTTGGGGGCCACACAAATCCAGTCCCAGGGCCATAAATAGCCCCCGCGCCACACTTTGAACACCCCTGATTTAAACGCTAAATCTTGCTTTGTAGCTTAAGACACGACTCTGACTAATGTCTGAAAGAAACTGCTGCTCTGTTCGCTCCAACAAAACGTCTGCATGTCATCATCTGACCTGTGGCTCGTCGTTTAAAACAGCCTGGAAGGTCAGAGGTCGAGTCGGTCCAGTCAAAGTAAATCCCATCTGTTGGGTTTGAGCAAAAGTTCATCTGATACAAAAAAACAGTAACTTGGGAGAAGAAATGAACCAGAAATCAGCGTCTTGTGTGAGATTTAAACAGACATTTTCAGGAGCCGGGCTGCTGATTGCATCTGTTATCTTTCTCATAATTATGCCCTGCTGGGGTTTCAACAATCTCAACGACCACAGCAACACCCAGCGCCTGGGGACGATAAATTACTGCCCACAAACTGTCAAAGCAAATATAACTCGCTTAAAGATTCAAACTAATCGGTCAGGAGCAATGAAATCACAAGTTTAGAAGATCCAAACCTCATTCAGATAAACCTGGTAAATCGTTTGCGGCCTCAGGTGCCGTCAGCGCCAACGTCCAGTCATTCCTGTGTTCCCAGTCTCACCCTCACCTGTAAGAATCTCTGCCGGGTTGTTGCTCTGTTTCAACTCTCAGTCCTTCACACTTCCTCCAAGCTTTTTCCTTCTCATGCTTTCCTAAACGGAGTGGCTGACCGGCTGAACGTCCTGCACACTCGCGCCGCTTCAGGCAGGCAACAACAAGCAGCGGCGCACAATCAGAAGCCCGGCCCTCCTCCTCATCCTCCTCCTCTTTCTCGTCTCTCCTGGGAGCGATTTGCGAGCGTCCAGCTCCTCCTCCTGCTCCTCTGCGTTTGGGAGGAGTTTTCCTTTTGTCTCATCAAGCCGGACTCCTCCTCTCACATCCAGCTCACCTCCTCTCCGGTGCGTTTCCTGCACAGCCTCATATTTCTTTTGTTTTCCGCGTCAAACGCCAAATGGTCTGGTGATGGAAAAGGAAATCTACAAGAGACTCAGAGTGTTTCTTCTAATTTATGGATATGTTGAACTTCTGCTGTATATCAACTTTTAGAAAGAAAAAGTACTTGTACTCCAGTAAGAGGAGCATTACTTCACATATAAGTCGCAAAAAATGATTAAAGAAAGAGTAAAAAGTATTTGGTAAAAAGTCTACACAAGTACTGATAACTGATCAAATTATCAATCATTTAATATTTAAAATTACATAATCAGACAGAACAAAATATAAAGTTATGGGGACATTTTGGGATTTTTAGAACCAAAATGACAAAAATGTATATAGGTACCAAAAAAGTAACAAAATCCAGAAAGGAAAATGTTTCCAAATCAGTTTCTGTCAATAAAAAACTGATGAAACTTAAACAGAAGCTGCAGGTGTGTGCCTGTCTGGTGGATTTTTATTAAAACGCGTTTTAATCCAAAAATTTTCCTCAAGTAAGAGCAGAAATAAAACAACTACAGTAAAAGTGAAAAGAACAGTGTAGTTAAAAATACTGCTAAAAGTCAAGTTTTCAAAAAGGTTAAAAGTTACTCAGGTAAATGTTGCTTCCAACTCTGGTTAATAACATAAAGGCAGGTTTTGGGTTATTCTTGTTTTGACTTTCTCCCTGACGGTAGAAGTCTAAACAGTTTGTGTCCAGGATGTGTGTGATCTGCACAGATTTTAGCCTTTCCCAATTCTAGACCTGCACAAGTCCTGGATGCACCGCAAACACAGTCTTATTTTTATACTGATGACAGCGTCACTATACGTCTTTTATGCATCATTAAAAAAGCAAGATTCCTTATGTTATGCGTTCCTTGTCAGTTAGTGTTTGTCTTATTTCTAAGACATTCGCATTAGAAACTAAACCAGAATCACTTGGTTAGATTTAGTGTTTTTGCAGTGAAGGAACAAAACAAGTTAATCCCAGTGAGGTTGCGACATGTCTGAGGAACTTTAGAAACTGAAGATTAATGAGGCTGACCCGCTTGACTCAATGTTGGCTTAGGCTTAAATCAGCTGCGTGTTGCAGGTTTAAGTCCTGCTGGATTCTTCCTAACGTTGGAGTTTAACTCAGATTGTTTGGTTTCAACGTGAGGCTGGCAGCCTTCAGGATAACGCTCTCTCCTGTCTTTGTCCTCTGGTTCCTTTGTATTGTCTGCAGTCGATAACATACAGACACGTGTGTGTGTGTGTGTTTTCCTGCAGACAATGCAACAACCCCATCCTGCTGCAACAGGAGCTAAAGATGATCCCATGACCCACTTACGACACTCAGACACAAACTTTTGGATCGGCCCTGCAAGATTATCGTTTTGTTCCTAAAACATTTTTATTGGAGCAACTTCAGGATCTCGTCATCAGAAGAGTAAATGTTTGGGAATTGATTAAATTATTTTATTTTATTTTTGGACTTGTGCTTTGTGGCGCCACCCGCTGTTCAAACAATGTAAAAGCAGTAGAAAACTGATAGATACTCCTGGGTGAATAAATCAATTAATCTCATGATGAATTAAAAGAATATTTTAATTTATCATTAAAATCAATCATTTCCTTTTGGATGATTTATCGTTTTTCTCTAAAATCAATTTCATTTTGGTGTTTTGGTCTCAACTAGCTGCTTTTTTAAGGATAGTTTTGTTTACAGAGACTTCATAATTAATTTTGTTTTATTTCTTTTGAAAATTTAAATGTCTTCCAGTTGCAGTGTTAAATGTTCATTAGAAATTAAAGATCTTTGAGAATGAGTTACTTCATTATTGTCCCATTGTTACCATTATATCACTTGAAAATGGTCTCAAAACAACAATATTATCGTTTATCGCGATAACTTCAGGGACAATTTGTCGTCTGGTAAAATTTGTAGTTGTGGGAAATTTACAAAGCAAATCTTTTAAATTGACCGACATGTTTCTTCCGATAGTAAAATTAAAATCTCAGATATTTTCCATATCAAATTAGATTTTAATAGCTTTATTTTTCGTCATTTTTTGCTAAAAAAATAAATTAAAAACAGAAAATACTTTTAAAAAGTGGCTTTTATTTCAATTATTCATTCTGTGAGATGCACAACAGGGCATCAAGCCACACTTTGAGACATTCTGTTTAATTATGAAAATAAAGTCTCGTAATATTAGCAGGATGAATGTTTTAAAATTAAGACAAAAAGTTATTTTAATAAGAGAAAAACTTCTGGACTGAGTTTTGCCTTATTTCTATAACTTACACCAAAGTACGACTTTTTTTACATTTCAAGTTTCTTGTTTTTTGTTTTGGAGAGAGATATTGCAGCTATATTCCTGTAATTTTATGCATTTATTCTCATAATTAAAACAAAACAAATCTTAGCCTGGCTATATTTCATCATAGAGTTGACCTGAACTCAAAGTTCAAATAAATAAAAAGCTTTAAGATAATTTTGTCAAACAAGATGGCCGCCGCCCTCAGTGACATCACTCTGAGCTATGGGAACCCAAGGAGAAAATCGGTGGAAAAAAATCCAGATTTTCAAAAAAATTAATTTCAAAACCCAAAAATTACTGGAGGTAATCTTAAAGTTTTGAAGAGTCATGATTAAATTCGTTACCAAACTCAAATATATATAATTGAAATATCAGAAATGTGATTACTTTAATGCCAGTGAAGTATTTCTATTAATTATTGAGAACAATAATTATTGATGAAATGTAAAAATAAAAAGAAAGAAAAAAGAGGTGTGAATAGACTTGCTTGAATTAAACCCATTTAAATTATTTCAAAAATAATTTAAATTCTTTGGAATTTAAAGAATTTAAGATGTGCAACAAATAAATTACCAAAACTAAAAAAATAGTTTTTTAGTTTTAGATGGGAAGTATCTAAAAATAATTTTAGATATCTAAAAATAATTTTATTTCATCTTGTGAACAAGAAACGATTCGGTTATGTAACTTAAAATAAAGGTTAGCGTGTTGAGCTTCTTCTCAGACCGACTACAAGATCCCAAAATTAAGATTTTTATAAATATTGTATGAGAATTTATTGTTTGTAGGTCCATGTTCTGGTGGTTTCTGAGACGTTTTGGTCGTTTTTAGGGAAGTTGTAATCTACAGGTTTCTAAGTAAAAATCTAATTTCCCGTTTTCCTCTCTCTGAGTCAACCTGTGCTCCGTTTCACGGCGCCTGTCATCTTTTGTCTGTGAGGGTGTTTCCAAGAAGCTGCGCACTGAGTCAGAGTCAAATCTATAATCTTCTCCTGAATCACCTGAGATTTCCCAAAATGCTCAAACCGACCCAGAGGAGGGGGCAGTTTAGATAGCGAAGAGGAGGAATATAATCCTGGCACGGGTCGTTATGTTTAAAACTTTGTTCTCAAAAGAACAAGATGAGTAAATAGATGGGAAGTAAAGAGTCATTAGAAATGTGTTTAAATACATTCAGTTGAAACAGAAACCAGTTTTTTTATGTTGTGCCACCACTTTCATCTGCTATTTTAATGTTTAGCTCAAAGCTCACAATTCAATAACATTTGCTACATTTTAAATGAAAGCTTTAACTAACACAAACCACGGAGTTTCAGTCATTTTTCTACCTTTGGATCTCTGCAGTGCTTGGCTCTCTTCTGCTAAAGTGCTAATAGCGGAGCTAGCTTTGTGTTTAGCACTTTTGCTAACTTTGAAAACGTTTAGCAAACTTAGCTTCCCCTTAATTTTTTCCGCTAAATACTAAAGCTCTAATTTCCTTGGCTATTTTGTAAACATCTGTGTTCAACATCTGTGTTGAAGTTTCGGTTGTTGATTGTTAGGAATTCTTCAGGAAGTTAAGATTTTTATGTTCATGCTCTTATTTTGAAGTCGGTGAGGAGAGTTCTGTTTCCTCTCTTCATGTTTCATCCTATTTTTTCCCAAAAATGTTATTTAAAGCAGGAGACATACAGAAACAGGAAAGCAGAGAGCAAAATATAAACATGAATATCCAAAGGCGTTATCGAACATGCAAATTATGATGTAGAAATTAAATTGGTCCTTGAGGGTTGCATGACATTTACTGTGTACCCAGAATGCATTGCTGTAAAACTACAGCCTGCTGAGAGCAACAGCTCATGTTGCAACACGTGTCATTGACACATGGTGGGGGTCAACGTGGCTGTATTGAGCACGTTAGCATTAGCTTCTGCCATGTTGGCATAGCGCTTTTAGCGTTAGCATGACTAAATATTATGATTAGCACATTTCCTGTTAACAGAAATTCTTGCTTTGGCACCAGTAGTGAAAGCAGATGCTCCAACCGGAACACGGGTTGGACACCAGTTTATTCCCTTCAGTTTTCCATCAAACTATAAAATAACTAACTTTACCCCCTCAGAGCTGCGTTACGTAGAGTACAGCAGTTTGTTTTCAGGTTGTCAACATGTTTTAGCTCTGGCACCTCAAATGAACGATACAAAGTCTCCACAGAACATTCTCATCCTGATATCACCCACTAACCGTCCGTCTCTCTTTTCGCTCCCCCTCATTCCTTGGACTCTTCGTCTCCTTCCTCCCTCTCCTCCTCCGCTGCCCTTCTTTCCAATAGATTTGTATACAGATGCATGCTTGTGTGCCCATGTGCACGTCTCCGACCAGAAACAGAAGTAAACACCAGCTGCTCCAAAACGTTGTTGGAAAATTGTGAAAGTTAATTATGAGGAAAAGCGTCAACAGTAATTTCCCCAATAATAATAATTAACTCCACGCAACTTCTTAACAAGGAAGGCATATCTAAACGATGCAACATGCAGCCTGAAGCCAAGAGGAAAAAGTTGCACACCAGAGTTTCTTATTAGTCACCTAATTGCTTCAAACTTATTTTAAGAGACTTTGTACATAAGTACCAACATGTACATACGGTATGCATGTACAACGTCTTACACCGAAGGTATAAAAGCCATTTCCCGTGCTTGTGCGAGCTTGTTCTCACCTGAAAAAACAAATTTAATGAGGCTCTTCTCATTTCTGTAAATTCCTCATCTTTTCCTCCCAGAAACCTGCTTCTGCCTGCATCGTGGAGATTAATCGGAAAACGTCTTTACGCAGGTTTAAATTCCTTAATGCAAGGAGAAGGGAGAGCGAATGCTTTCAGGTGAAATCATTCGAATTCGTCTATAACTGTTTGTCCTTGTAAGGCCGAGGGAGGGAATGGGGCAATATTCATGGAGAAAACCCCTGAGAGGTTTAACCGCTGGACCGTCCCGCTGCAAGGCAACAGAGCAAACGACTGCACCACCATGCAGCAGGACATGCAAAGGAGCTAAGCAGCAATCTTCATAGGTTCTCCATTTTAACTTGGTTCTGTTAATCCTAAAAAGCAGCAGTAAACAGTGAGAAGGAAAATCTTCTATAATTTGTAGAATTATCATTTCTTTTGACATAGAAAAAGTTGGGTTATCCTAACCTAGATATCACTAACTGCATTTCCGTTAGCCACAAAATTACGCAAATTAAAATAAAAATAAATTCACTTAAAGAAAACGCGCAAATTTTGAAAAAAAATTCACATTTTGTGATAAAAGTTTTTTTTCCCCCAAGTATCAACTCAGATTTATTTAACCAAACTGCAACAGAAACACTTCTTCCACTATCTTCTGAGTCACATGATCAACAGCCGGTTGTTACTACGGGGGAAACGCCAAAGAAGACGACAGGAAGTGGTAGGAGGAAGATGGTTTGTTTGTGATTTTATTTGACAGCAGAGTTCATAAAAACTGTCCTTATAAGGGGTTGAATCCACAGCTGTACTGTAAAATGGCCGACTTCAGTTTACCGAAAACGCCACACCCGGAGCCACTCCAACGTTTGAATAAAATGCTAACGTGGAAACGCCGCAATTGTGAAATAGTGTTTTTTCAACATTAGCAAAATATGGACAAAACTTTGTCCACCTATGTAATGGAGACGCAGCGACAGGCGTCCATGTGAGTGTAAGCTTCAAAAAGTCAAAATCCTTAGCAACAAAAGTTACTGTGTTCAAAAGTTCTGAATTCAATCTGATGTTTTGAAACACTTGTTTTGCTTTAGCATCAACGTAGCTGTGTGTGAAACTGCTCTGTAGAAGCAAAATGGGAGTTGGATTGAGTCTTAGAAATAAATTATAAACTATAAATGTTTGGTATCATTGTCAACATACATTACACTAAAGGAATGATGTGTTTTTGTGGTAAAATGTAAAATCTGCTGAATGAGACGATTTTTGAATCTGATGAATCGTCAGGAAAGTGTTAAGTTGCAGCTCTAACCCACAGGATTAGTTCTGCTGTAATATTAATTACATTGTGTTGTTTAAAATATGCTTAACATGCCAGATTCCACATGTCAACACTGTGTTTTATTCTCCAAATAGCATTTATTGAGAGGCAACCATGAGATACGTGGATGTTTATAAAAACGAACGCTGAGCGTTTGGTACTTTGCGTTTTTTTAGATGTTTTGAGTTAAGCAGGAAGTCGATAACAGATCTCACTCAATGATTGCGGTTATTTTTACTTTACAGAAAGGCGTGGCTGATTGTTCATGATGCATCATGTTCTGGTCGCATCAAAACAGAACTGAACACAGATCAGAAATCCTGAAATAAAATCTAGATACCAAGTCTTATCAGCTGAAACGGAACGAAACTAAAGAGAATTTGGATAATTTGGAGGACATTTTGTTTCTTATTTAGGATGTTCTTATTTTAAATGAGTCTCGTTAAAGGAGAAAGATATTCTGATATGAGAGACTCCAGCTGAGTGATGACTGCGAGACAGAAACAGAACAATGTTGATATTAACTCTGGGTCATGGTGACAGTTTCCCATCTCATCCTGTCAATATGTAAAAGTTGTGGGATAAAACTAAGACGAAGCACAAACTAGATTTCAAATATCAAAACTAATACAAGTGGTAATTTGAGAACTTTCCTCATTCTTACTTTAAAATGACATTAATACTCTTAGCTATGGAAGAGAAGGAGGAAACATGCTGACTTTTTTCTCTGATTTGACTTTAATCTTCTGAGTTCAAAAGTTTGAATTCTGAAAAAGAAAATCAGGATTCTGAGATTAAAGTCAGAATTTGATATTTAAATCAAAATCTGAGAAAAGTCAGAATCCTGAGATTAAACTGAGAATTCTGAAAAATCTGAATTTTGTGAAAACATCAGAATTTAGACGAAACAAAAATTAATTCTGAAAAAAAAAAAAAAAATCAGAATTCTGAAAAAACCTCAGATTAAAACTCAGATTAAATACAAAATCTGAGAAGAAGTCAGAATTCTTTTTTCGTTCAGTGGCTCTAATCCTCATCCATCCCTTAGTTAATCCTTTAAACATGATAAAAATGCAGGCACTGGATTCACCTTCATAGCAACAGCTCAAAGTAAACAGACTCGCAGCCAAGATGCCTCAGATATGTGTGAAGTGTGAGCGTGTGTGAGAGGCTGCGGCCATTTTTACCCTGTAATTGCTGCAGCTGAAGCATCTCTAATTGGACGGCTGCATTTTAATCTCTGCCAACGAGGAAAGTACCTGGCACACATTCACACAGAAATTATCTTCCTGCAATGCAACTGCTTTTAATCCTTAAAAATCATGATATTTAGGCAAAGTTCTGGTTACATATGTTAAAAATTAAGTTTGTAAGGATTAATGAGATCTAAATCTGAGCTTTGGGTTTGGGAGGCTGGCAGGATTTCTCCTTTAGGGTGACATTAAAAAGTTTCCTTCTTGATAAGGTTGCTAGAATTGGATGAAAGGGATTCTGAACTATTTTTTGGTTTTGCAGCTGAAGGACCTCCCATCCTGCTCAAAGCGCATTCCCTCTTCTTTCTACAGGCATTCAAATCTCAAATACAGTGACTAAAACAGGAAAGCAATAACCATAAATTTAAATAGATCAAACTAGAACAAATTGTAAGTGTGAAGAATTTAGATTTACTCCAACTTGGTGCTTATTTTTGTTTTTATAAGAAGCTGCAGTCCAGCAAAGCTCGCAAATTACTGGCTTCACAATGAGATACGAGACTTTTTATAGCCTTTGCTTCCTACAGCGGCTCTGGAAAGATATATCGTCTGAAAAACGTTCAGCAGAGCCAAAAAGTATGGCGCGGCGTTTGAGGCGACCCATTGTTTTGATTGTGGATTGCTCATTTGGATCTCCATTGTCGGCCTTTAATCTTGTTTTCCTCACAGCTGTGTTGACCGGAAAGATCAGCCGCAATAACTTTGTGTAGAGCAACGCCACGCATTACTCAGTCGCCATGACGACGCAGAGAATTTACAGTGTAATTCACGGGAAACTGAGCAAACAAAGCTGTTTGTCACCTGAAGCTGTGGGCTGGAAGACAGAACGGTGCTGAGGCCTGCAGGGTTTTATAGGTGTGTGTGTGTGTGTGTGTGTGTGTGTGACAGTGCTGTCCTCAACCGAACATCGCTCTCCCATCAGCAGAACCCTGAGGCATCAGCACGTCGTCACTTGACAGTAATCTATCATCCTCTGCTCTTTGGCAGGCTGGAACTCCAAACTGGTTGGAGGAGAAACGAATGGATCATCTATACGGATGAATCAATTAATGCTGAACTGATTTTCAGTTTAATGCCCCGATATCGATTCATAAAACATTTAAATTGAGTGTTAAAAAGGCCAAAGTTTTTCTCTAACCTTTCTAAAGTGTGTAAATGAACCTTCTGTGTCCTGATAAAATGTTTACCACCACACATTTTTATAGATGAGCTTTGCCATTTTGTTCTGGTGTAATGTAAGTGCACTGGGTTCAATTCTTGATTTAAATATTCATCTTTACTAGTGAAGTTAGTTTCTACGATTTGCAATATTAGTTCTTCTGGGAATGTCTTCCATATTCAAGTAAAATCTGTACTGTGTGAATCAAGAATCGCTAAAATCGGATTGATTTTGGTAAATCCGAATCGCTGCCCAGCCCTAGTGGCCGATGAAGGTACCTCTCCTCCTCTCTCGCTCGTGCAGGAGGTGCAGGGAAGTCAGCAGGTGTAGGCGGTGGAGGTGATTGTGGACGCCCAGCTCCAGCAGGTCGTATTCTGACAGGTGGAGCAGATCCTGGAAAACATCACAAACGAACATCACCTTAAAGAAATCAGACATTTACATGCAACACGGTTTTATTTTAACATTATTATAGACGTGAAGTTAGTCAAAATCTGTTTATTTATTCTTCAAATTCAAATCTGCTTCTTTAAAATGTTTATTTTCTTCTGAAAATAAAATTATGTTGTATACGTAACAGAATAGCTATACAAGTTCTGTTGGTGGTTGCCATAGTAACCAGTAATTGTCGGCTCCTCCCCCTTTTTCTGTAACAGTAGAAAGTGTTTTAGAATAATCTCTGTTTTCTTCACAAGTGATGCATTTTAACATCATTTTTAGACTAATTTTATTGGGATTCATGTGTAATTTTGCCATGTCTTGTTTAAGTTTTTAACTTTCGTCATAATTAATGTGCATTTTAGCCGTTTAAATTTACAACCGTTAACTGCTAGCAACTGTTCATTGCTGCTGTGTAGTTTGTTTAGGGTTATTTATTGTATTTTCTCCAGTGGCTGTTGGACTGATGTTAACAGCTGCTGATTTTCTCTTGTTAGAATAAATACAGTGGGGTTACACATGCTTGATTTTATGCATATAGTGTAGGTTACTCTTATCTACTGAGACAAAGCAAGTAATTAATGCTAATTTAGGTGAAATAAGATCACATTTAAAGTTGGGTTTTAATATCTGCTATGAAAAATGTTAAATTTTTCCGACTGTTTCACAGCGTTGCAACAGTTAAACAACTCACCTAAAAAACAAGCTGTATTCAACAACAAGTTGGCTTTTTCCAGGTAATTCAACACAGTAAAGCAAGATTTATTACATTTGATCAGTTCACAGAAAAACCTTCAGTCGCACTGGTCCATTATTAAACTAGATGCTGCACATAACACTGCTGAGGAAGTCAGAAAACAATCAGTCCAGACGGCTTGGTGGCTCCAGAGGAGTAAAAGGAAAAGCTCCCCAGAAGGTGCCATGCCCTCCCCTCATCCAGCTCCTGTGATTAGAAACTCTTAGCACACGAACAAACGCACCTTCAGCCCTGCTGACATTAACTGAAATGATCTCTGAAGCAGACGCTGACCGTTTTTCAGAACCACAGGCCAACGTTAATCATCTGGTGAATGACACGCCGCCTGCCACCACAAGGCGCTAACCCAGCTCAAACTAAACTATTTATCTTTAAAGGAGACCCATCAAGCTTCCTGGAACAGGTTAGAATAAGTTTAAGGGCAATAAAAAACATGTTTAAAACATGTTTATTTATTTATTTATTTATTTTTTTTTTTCAAAACAATTCTCAAATAATGAGATTTTAATCTGGTCAGATCTTTTACATTTTAAGCTGTTTTGTGGCTTCTTCTCACTTTAAATCCAAATAAGCTGCTGCTGGCCACGCCCCCCTAACTCAACATTTACATACACACATGAAAATGAAAAGCAGAAGTGGAGCCTTCTGTACAACCAACAGGAATGCAGCAATAGGATTGGACAATAAGGCTGAAAACTTATCAAAATATAAATATTTCATATCAGTCGATATCGATAATTATTGTATGGATAGCAGCAAGTGGTTTCTGGAAGAGACAACAAAACTCTCGTCTTTCCCAGCAGCCATTGTACAGAACATACAGCTGACCACACATGCTGGAGCTCTGATTGGGTTGCTAGGTAACGGCGTCAGGTTTGGCTGGGGTTGCTAGGTAACAGTGCAGTAATATCACTTAACAACTGGGAGGTTTTTCCAGACACCAGTCATACATTAATGTTTTTAAACATCAACTTAGACATTTTTAGAAGCATTGAGACCCACATGGAAGAATAAAAATGTACAAAATTCTTGTTCACACAGCAAAACGCCAAACAAAAACACCAAGTCTCTGCAACCAAAATACATTTTTCTGTACCCAATACAGAAGCAGTACAATACGTGATCACATTAGTAGTCTAAAAATGCAGCGCTCCAGCTGATCATTGCAGCTAACGTGCCCAGACAGGTCAGTAATAACATGCTGGCTAAAAAACATTCTCTACAGAAACAGAAAGCTGGCACATCTATCCCCAAATCTCTCCCTCCCACCATCTTTCTCATCTCCTGTCGCACACAGCAGCAAGTTGACATGTTGTCTTTTTGTCTTTCTCTTCCAGGTCGCACAGCGCTGAGCAGCAAAATAAGCACTTTGGAGAGTTGATACAGGAGTCCAACGATGTTGGTTTGGCTTGGGTAAACATTCGGGTCGATACAACAATGAAGAAAATGAAACGACGGGCAGCGAGGCAGGAATGCTTCTGGAGCCACTTCATCAAAAACATGCTTTTAGCTGCATGTTTTAAAATTATGAATAATAATTAATCATATACCAGTTACTTCAATAATTCAATCAGAATATCTAATTTATTCCAAGTTTCGACAACATTTTTAAGACATATCCAGAGTTGTGTAGAAACAAGTTACATTTACTTGAGTAACTTTTTTGAAAATGTACTGTTAGGAGTATTTTTATGCTATATTTCTATTTTTATTTGTCTAATTTTATTATAAAGTATCTCTATTCTTACTTGAGTAAAATTTCTGGATTTTCTACCCACTGAATGAAAAATAAACATCATATTTTAACCAAAAATTCACCATATAGACACAAACCTGCAATTTCTGTTAAAGTTTAAGGTTTTTTATTGAAAGAAACTGATTTGGAAAAAAAATATTTTGCCCAATTTTTGTATTTTCTGTTTCTTATGTGAATTATATGAATTATTTTCATTTTTGTCCTTAAAATACCAAAATTTCCACATAACTTTATATTTTGGTTCATCTGATGTAATTTTTAAATATTAAATAATTGGTAAAAAGTTCACTCAAGTAATGAGTAACTGAAAATTATGAAATACTTTTTACACTTTCTTGAATCATTTCTTGGACGGAAACTTTTTACTTTTACTTGAGTACAATTTTTGGACACTCTACCCACATCTGGACTATAATCATGAAAAATGAGATTACAGAGGAAAGAAACCTGATGTTCAGTTCTTATCTTCTCTCTACTGATTAGCTAAAACTAAAGAAAATATGATGAACCTAAACCACTAATCTACAAGACGAACAATTTAGATGATCACTGTTCTTAAACCTGATTAAAGACTTGAGTTATCCAAAAAGTGTTTGACTGTCTTATCAGGAGGAAAGTAATCGGAATGGCCTAATTAGGATTTTCAGTATCCATTTTAATCCAAGAACGGAGATTAAAATGAAAAATAAAAAACTACAACAAGCAAAAACAAAGTTTCCAAGCTAGCAGGGTAATTAATACAAGGTTTGCTTTTAGCATTGCAGCAAAGAACAACAGATCATCTGAAGTAAGAGAGGAAGTAAAGAGATTTTGGAAAAAAAAGCTCAAAATGGAGGCTTTTTTGGCAAAACAATTTTTGGAATAATAGATCAGATTGTCCAGCGTTCATTATTTTATCTCTGATGCATTAATAAAGTTAACAGTTTGGAGCTATGAAGAATAAAAACAGTGAAGTCCTTTGGCACATTGTGCATGTTGGAGGTTGTCGGTTGTACTGTACGCTGGTCGAGTTGCTATGGAAACAGAAACTGTTGTTTTCACAAGGAGACTGATTATCCTGGAGCCACTGAGTCGGATATTGTTGTTACAATATGCAGAGGGAGTTTAGCAACGCTGCACTGAGCTCATTATAACAAGCAATGGTTAAAAAAACAGACTGCGGTTGAGAGTCTGAAGACCATCGCAACTGCAAATACATATTTTTGGTCAAGTTTCTAGTGCAAATATCTTATTTCAAATATATCTGAAATAAGATATATTAAATATATTATTAAATTAGATATATTTGAAATAATGTCTTATTTCAAATATATCTGAAATAAGATATACAAGATATATTAAATATATTAAATTAGATATATTTGAAATAATATGTCTTATTTCAAATATGTATTTGAAATAAGACAAAGCTAAACAACAAGTAACTTTTCATATGATATTGGAGCTTTTCTTAAGTAAATACTTCCTTAACGTTAATGAATAAGTAATAATTACACTGGCATTTTAGTTCACTTGTTCATAAGTGACCGGCCGTTGTGCCGTTACCTAGCAACCTCAGTCCGTCACCTAGCAACCAAATTCTAGGCACTGGCAGATTATTTCACTAAAATATATGAAAACTGTCTTGTTCCATTGGCAGAGTTTACTTTTCATCAATATTAAGTAATTATTTACTTAAAACAAGCTCCTACATCTTGCTGAAAAGTTACTTGTAAGTTAGTTTTTCTTATTTAAAGTGCAGTAAGACTTTAAATAAGTCTGGAAACTAGACCAAAAATACTTGATGAGATTTTGCATTTTTGTAGAGTATAATTGTTTTTTCACTTCAACAAAATTACAGAAAACACAGTGAAATTTAACCATCATATTGAAATAATTACACACATTTTTTTCCCTTGAATTTGAAGATATTTAAGTTTCATCTAAAGTTTGTTTTAATATCATTTACCATTTGGGACTAGAATAAACCTGAAAGTTCATTTTTGTCTCTTTAAACCACCAGTTTTCCATTCTATAATTACTTTCTATGTTTAAGGAAAGCTTTAGCAGCGGGAATGGAATAACTAATGTCTGACACTGGCTCATCCCTCAGCAAACAGCAGCTTCAGAAAGAAGCTGGTAAATGTCTGGATGTAAACACGGCCTCTGCTCCATTAGGGGCCGTTCAGCGTAATAGGCCCCTGATCCACTTTTATTGGGCTGCTTTATTAAACTGCTGTGGGAAACACTCTTAAAAACCACCTCTCTTCACACTGCCATTCTTAGAGCAGAGAAGTTTTCTTCCTGCAGTTACTGCAACACCTCAATGGACAGGATTGTTTTAAAATCCTCAGTTCAACTTCACGTCTTTAGAAATACTTCATGTCTTAAGACTCCGACGGACAACAAAGTGCCTTTTATCTGAATACCATAGTTCCTCCTGAATGATGCTTTGGCTTGTAAATAAATCTGTCAGGGTTATGCAAATGTTGCATCATGTTTAGTTTCAGAATGAAAGGTAAAAATGATTTTCCCAAGCAGCAAAGTTCAAAATTAGAATTAAAATTTGGAATCAATGTTTCCAGAAATATTGAAGATTACTTAATAGTGCAGATTTTTGTTAGTTGTTCACATAAAATCCCCCCCAAAATTAAAGTTTGTTGTTCTAAAGAGACAAAATGTGAAATAGTTCAAGCCAGGCCCTGTAGATTGAAAAACAAAAACTATTTTCATCCTAAAATAACTGTGAAAATGATGACAGCAACAAATTAAACTGTTTCTTTGCAACTACAGGACGCAGATCAGCTTCATCAGCTTTTGGAAATGTAATTTTTAAGTATGAAACCTGTGGTAGAATTACCTCTACACCATCATACTCCTGTTCCAACAGCATGCAGTACTGCGGCAGTCCAAGTTGGCTCAGCCAGCGGGAAATAGACTGGTGCTTCATGGCGATGCATACGACCACACAGGAACGCAATCAGAGGCATGAAAACTTTACACCTGAAAAACATCAAAAGAGAAAATCCATTCATTTCACACAAAAATAAAGCATAGATCTTAACTCTCTCTAAACGTCTGATAACATGTTTGAAGCAGCTGCTGCATTCAGTCTGAGCCACGGGAATTAAACCAACTTATCTCTGCCTCTCATCCCTCCTGCCAAGTGGCCTTTCACAGCTAATGCAATGGAATTCATCAAATCACTTTAAGGTTTCAGACAACACACCCTGACATGAATACTTTACATTCACAACATTTCTTAGGAGAAAAAAACCAACAAAACAAAACACAGATTTTCAACAGGAATAGACAGAAAACAGACGACATCAATGTAAGATGTAATTCCTGATTTAATGTAGTTTCAACACTTCCAGCTGTTTGGAAGTTTCACAGGTAATGAAAACCTTTTACTGGTTTTATTATTTTGGTCCAACTGGTTTTCAACTGATTTTGCTGAAAAAAAAAAAAAAACCTGACAACTTTTCCAGCGAGTTGCTTCCACTGCCGTTAGCCTACTTCAAATTAGCACCACTAGCTAAAAGGTTAGTTATGCTGAGCAGTAATTACGACATTAGCTACAATGCCTGTTTTATATTGTTCTCAACACGGTCGAATCAGTGACATGGTGGTTGATAATTGCCAACTGTAGCTTATTTTGCCTGACTGACCAGTCGAGCCTTGATGAGAAACCATGCAGGACATCAGCAGATTGTTTACTGCTGCCTAAAACCATTTCCACCCACTTCAAAATAAGAGCATGAAAACATCAAACTGCCCAAAGAAACCTTAACAGTCAAATTCAACTGAAAGTTTTCAGTAAATTAGTGCTTCAGAATTTATATGGAAAATTTAATTTAGGAGAAATAAAGTGTGTTAAACATTTTTAAAGTTAGCAAAAAAGTTAAAGCACCAAGTGAAAAATTAGCTTGGTGTTAGCGCATTAGTAGAAGTGTGCCCACAATCTGCACATTTCCACTCAATTGAAACTCTTGTGACCAGCACCCCTCCCGACCCCACTGAGGGACAAGGGTGTTCAGAAAATGGATGGATGGATGGATGAAACTCTTGTGTCTTCATTGCTCCTCTTCTTAATGTGACTGGCAGCAGCAGGAGATCAAAACTAATGATGGAAATTAGCATGAATACAACATGAGCAGGATGATAAGCTTGGCCGTTTACTGGTAACTGATCTGTAACAATTTTGTGACAGGAGGGTAGCTGTGACAAAACATTCACCAGACTAATCAGGCAACATCCTTAAAATATTTAAATCTCTTAAAAGGAATATGCATTTCACATTAATACCTTCAGCTCTTCCTGCCTGAAGGATCACACAGAAAACCGATTTATGCATTTAGAAGAAATACTGGAGGTCTAAACACGCCTCAGATAGGTCCTGATCAAAAACATCCATTAAACCAAAAACCACAAACAATAAAAACAAACATAAAACAAATGTTGACAAACGCTTTACATCAGTGATTTTACAGCAAACATTTTAAGAATTAAACTGCTCCCGTTTTCTTGACCAGATATTGATTTGTGCATTATGATAAAGCATTTTGTCTGGAAGAGAAGTTGGCAAGCTGTTGATTAATAAAATCTGGTTTACTGAGCTCATTCTGCTGATGAAGAACAAGACTCATGTCCATTTCTTTTTACCTTTTAGATAAAACTTCACAGCAAAACAGTAATTTAAACTGCAACTAACACCCATGTGAAAGCAAAGCCCCGCCCCCAAAGATTTAGAAAAATTTCAACTATGTGGGCGGAGCCAAGAGACAGTGAGGGGTGTGGCTAAGCGGGATGAGCAGAGACGCCACGTGGAGTGGTGATTGACAGCGCTAAGACCCGCCTTCTAACTCTGACTGTTTCTATTAGCACTGCAAGAAGTGGTTGATTGGTTCCACAGATTATCTGTCTCATACCATGCTGTCATGACATCTGTAAAAATAAATATATCTTATTATAAAAGCTACATACTGCAACTTTAATGATCCATTTAGAGAGTTTACTAGCTGATGCAACTTGTCAATTTACTAAACAACCAAACGTTTTTTTCTTCCATATCATGTTGGCTGGAAATTAGTCACCAAGAAATAATTAAACATGTAGAAACAACAGAGGTGGAAACTGCTTCAACATGTGTTTACTCAAGTAAAAAGTCAAAATTTCTTAGGAGAAAGAAATTACTCGAGTAAAACAGTAAAAAAAACTCTACTCAAGTACTCAGTAACTGATCAATTATCAATTAATATTTAAATATACAAGCTAATTTATATAAGTAACAACAGTAACAAAATCAGGCAAAAGAAAATGTTTCCAAATCAGTTTCTTTCAATAAAAAACTTACGAATCTTTAATAAAAACATCAGGTTTGTGTCTGTCTGGTGAATTTTTGATTAAATAATGTTTGTTTTTCATTCAGTGGGAAGAAAATCCAGAAATTTTACTCTAATAAAAATACTTCATAATAGTAAAAATACTCACAAAAGGATTTTTGTTTTTCAAAAATGTTACTCAAATATCTGTAATTGAGTAAATGTAAGTAGTTTCTACCAAACTCTGGGAATGAAACGGACCGATTCCTGTTCCCGTCGGGATGAGCGTGACGTGGGTGGCAGGGCACACATGGCCGCTGAAGGTTTACAGCCTCCTTGCTTTATGCCTGTGTGTGTTTTTATTCAGTGTGTGGGGAAAGACGCGCCATCAGTGAAAACACAACAGAGGAAGCTTTCTCAGAGACTGAGCATGTGCGGTAAGCCACCTCCTCACCCCATCCAATCTCAGTAAGAGATGTCATGGGAGCAAATGTGATGTCACTAAAGGTTATCAGAGCCGCGGCTCTCGAGGATTCTTTCACTACCATCCATCATGTGGATCATTCGGATCTGATCCGCCGTGGGCCACCATGTCTATTTGAGAAAAGGAGGTCAAATGGAGGATGGACTCCTGTCAGTCTACCAGTACTTTACCTTAATGAAGAGTGGAGGTCATTCCAGTCTGTCATTCACACTGAGACAACCAGTACTACCAGCTTTATGTTTCATGTTTTTCAAAACAAATTGAGCATTTTCTAAAAGTGTAGATAAGGAGCTGTTTTCTACGGAGGCCCTGAAGTGAAACCACTTCAACAATTCACTAAGCACAGCTGCAAATCAAAGGAGCAGTGTTACGTATTTTCTATGAATATACTGCCATTTTATAGGACAATCAAGCAACTATGCTAACTTCAGTTTTTAAAAACAAAACTATATATATATATAAATGATTTAAAAACAAATTGACTTTGTAATTTAACACCTTGGAAGCTCCTTCAGAGAAAATGCACCTCCAAGGAGGAGCTGCACCTCGAAGGCGGAGCTTGGTCCACCCAGGCGTTTTGGACAGCTGAATGGTTGCCATGGAGATTAAAGGATTTCTCAAACATCAAGGCAACATTCCAGGTATGTTTTTGATGAAGGAATGACATTATGACATAAAGTAAATCTAAAAAGAGTCAGTTTACTTTAAGAAAACGCAAAGCAGCAGTTATCACCACAGCTATACAAGTTGGGACAAAATGAATGCTCCATTAAAAAAACATCATATTATGCTGTTTTCATCCTAAAGTGCATGTTACTTTGTAAGCAGAAGTTGACAAATACGACACTGCACACTCATGCATACAAAGCGTTTGGCTTCATTTGCCATTTCATTATAATCTCAGAGATGCACTTCATGCTGATGTTGCAGGAAGATCCCGTAATCTTTCTCCCTCCAGTCAATCCATCATCTATTAACGCTCTTAACATTACAGCACAACACTTTAATGTAGAACTAATAACATCTAGCAAACTGCTGCTTTCTGCAAGCTATTAATCTCAAACATAAACACTTTGACCTTGTTGCAGAATATTTTTTTACATAACATCCCATTTAAGGTTTAATAATTTAATGCTTTGACTTTCTTGTAACCAACTCATAAGCATCGAAACTTTAATATTATGTGATAAAATGGACAAAAATAAAAGCTTAAAGAAGAAGCTAATTGAGCAAGAATGTGGCTGTTTAAATATTTTATTACAATCTTTTGGAGTATTGATTTAACTACTTGAAGATGAAACACCCTGAAAAAATGAACCAAACAATTTGCAGATAACAAAATTTTCCAGTTTTTCTGACTGGCTTTGACCAGTAAAAACAAAACTCAATTCTTGCTCTTTTTTCCTCCAACAGTATGTTATTTGTTGATAAAAGTCACAAACTTTCACACAATTTTTCACAGGATTGTAAACCACTACCTCTATTAAGAGTTTAGATGCATAACTGTCTTTAGTAAAACCATTTCAATTGGCGAAAATGTAAAATCGAGAGATTTGACCATCTGGAAAACTAAGTCATTAGCTTCTGTTGAACTTTCCTTAGGCAGGTCGTCTGGAGGTTGAGTTTTTTTTATTACTTTTAACATCTAAACTAGGGCTGGACAATAAATCAATGACAATAAATTTATCAACAGATGTGATCAATACAGAACCGCACAGCATTCTGGGGGATGTAGGCAGAGGACAGACTTTGGTCTCTCAATCTCTGATAGCTAACAAAGGAAGGCAAGTCACATCAACTCACTCTCTCACTCTTTGGTTACCTAGCAACTCACTCACTCTTCAGTTACCTAGCAACTCACTCACTCTTCGGTTACCTAGCAACAACCTGCTGAGTAACTTGCGCAGCAGGAGTTTAAGGTTTTGCCTCTGTGCTTCTAAAAATAAAAATAAAAACTGTATGAATGGAGGAAATGAGTACAACAGCTTGAGATGAAAATGAGGGTAAAGCAGAAAAGGTCGCATCCCCAGTTGGGCAGTATCTCAGATATTTCGAGCAAAAAAACTAATCAATAGTTGTTGATATTGACTGATAGGAAAACTCTTATATTGTGATACATTTTTCAGCCACATCGTCCTGCCCCAACATAAAATTTCAGTAGTTTGAGGTAGAAACGTGTCAATGAATGAGAAACAAAATCACATTGTCTTTTCGTAAGCCGTTCACACAGAAGGAAACTAGTAGCATGAACGACAATCCAGAAAACAATAATAATCTGATTTTAGCAACAACAGAAAGAAATTGGGGTTGAGCATCAATCAGATTGGTGAGCTTTAGCATAAACACATCTAAGCTAGCTGGTAAAATCTGGTAAACAGTATAGAGCTTTTTATTTACCACCCACTAATACTTTCACTTCTTTAAAAGGAAATTAGGAAGTAGATTAACGTCAAACTGCGTCTATGTGATTAAAGATGAGCCAACAAGTCTGAGAAGTTTAACAACTGGAAAGAAGCGAGAGGTACGCATGCCAGTGAAACCACTCTGCCTCCTTGCTCGTCTTTTACTACAAACATCAAGACTTTGCAGTGCATCTTTCAGCCAGATGATGGGAGTTATGGCTGAGCAGTGAAGACGACTGAACAGATGTGCGTCGTTTTGAAGCGTGGAAGCTTCTCCCCGACCATCAGTGGTTTATCTTGTAAAATTTTAAGGGGTTACACATGGCTGGTTGGAAAAGGTTGGAAGATAACAGAGGGGGGGGCATGTTGGGAGAATTATATTGATTGATTTGGGAGAAAAACACTCAAAACTTCTTGTTTTTTAAATTTTAAATATGCTCATTATTAAAGAACGAGCTGGACTCTGTCCCTCGGGAGTTTGTCTTCCTCTCCTCTTCCTGTTGTTTGACCTCAGCTGTTTCCCATGACCACATGTCTCTAGAGCATCCATTTTACCCTGGAGTATAAATAGACTCACGCGTTTTATGATCTAAACAGGCCTGGCTGTTTGACAAATACTCGCCACATACCAAAGTAACTATGGCAGAGAACAAACTGGGAGAGCAGAGCAGCTAATGCAGCATCAGAGGACAATCTCCCCTGTTACTCAGCCACTCTCCAATGCCAGCGTTGGCCGTCCTCTGGAGTCCAAGGGTATCCATTTCAACAATCACATTAGACTGACAAAGAATCCAGCCAATTAAATTAGGCTGCAAAAATAACATCAGCATCACCACCATCCAGATTCCTCCAGCTCCTGTTATGATGCTGGAAACTTTGAGCTGAAAATCAGCTGGTAAGCTTAAATAAAGCAAGTCTGGTCTATGCAGAGGTGTATTTCTTGGTAAATACATTTTAACTTCAGTAATGAAGATGCTATTTTGGCCATTTTGATGATATTCCATCAATCAGTTAATTGTATTTATATTTCAAATTTCAGCAATAAGGCAGTACAAAGTGCTTTAAATCATAAAAATACAAAAATCAACAGTTGAAACATTACATTTTCGAATGTAATGTCATTGCATATCAAAATGTTGGTTTTCATTTATTATGTTTCAAAAGCAGCTCTATCTGCTGGGGTTTTAGTCTAGACTTAAAGGAACTCAGTGTTTTTGGCTGTTTTTCAGTTTTCTGGAAGTTTGTTCCAGATTTGTGGTGCATAGAAGCTGAAAGCTGCTTCTCCATGTTTGATTCTGGATGCAGAGCAGAACCAGAAGACCTGAGAGGTCTGGAAGGTTGCTATGACAACAGCAGCAGATCTATAACGTGTTGTGGTGCCAAGCCGTTCAATGATTTATAAACCAACAGAAAATTTTTAAGTTTATTCTCTGGAAGGACTTTAGAACTGGGTGATCCGCTCCATCTTCCTGGTTTTAGTCAGAAATCCAGCAGCAGCGTTCTGGATCAATTTTCTGATTGATTTGTTAGTCAGACCTGTGAAGACGATGCTGCAGTAATAAATGCAACTAAAGATAAACACACTGAATGAGTTTCTCTAGATGTTGCTGAGACATTAGTCCTCTAATCCTGTAAATATTCATCAGGTGGTAGAAGGCCGACTTTGTAACTGTCTTTATGTGGCTCTGAGGGTTCAGGTCAGAGGCCATCACAATCTAAGACAGCATTCAGACAGGAGATGCTTGGTATACCAGCAATGGCATTAAGGCCAAATATTTCAACTTCAGCTTCATCAAACTGCAGAATATGCCTGAAAAAAAAGGTTTTAGTTCCTGCTTTTAAAACTGTATTCTTGCTTTTTGTGTTGGTTTTAGAGTAACATCATCTTCTTTGCTGAGCGGCATCTAAACAGTGACAGAAAACGCTTCTGTTTTTAAACAGTGACTGTAAATATCTGAGTTAATTTTACCTGTAGGAATTAGTCGTGTAAAAAACGTACACAAAGACAAAGGCAGGTAAGTTGGGACTGATTAAACCCTTTCACCTCCTTTTCTGCTTTTACCACCACAATTCTCGTCTTTCTTTTCCCAGTTCTTTCTTTTCTTTCTTTGCATTTCTGAAATTACACCAGCTGCATGTTTCCTTTGCTTCTTTTTAAGTCATTTTGTCCTCCTGCTCATGCTCACAGCATTTTACAGACGGATAACATGCAACTTTGTAGCTTTCGTGTCTGCACGCATTTGCAGACGTTGCCAGAGGCAGTTGATGAAAATCACTGCTTCTGGGAGCTATCTGTGCCCATCTCGGTGTCAGGCTCTCAGCTCAGGCTCTTGCGCTGACACACAGGTGCACAGAAAGCATGGCTGGACTTGCAGCTAAAATGCCACAAAGCAGCAAACATCTCAGTTCTGTGACATGCCAGCCAACTTTCACCGTGCAGCATCAGTAATTTCCACTTGGCTTGAAGTTTTGCCTCAAAGCGTTGTTTCTTTTCTGCTCTGATCTCACATTAACTTAATGTTTCCTTGGAAGTTTATTTTCACAGATTTATTATTTACATGTTTGAAATCGACTGCAAACTTATTCCTTTAAATCTCCTGTTCTTTTTCTTCAAAATCATTATTTATACAAGAGTAGAAATCTGCTGCTGCTGCCATTTTTCTCAGTAATCTGGATGATGACAGAGCAATTTATTTTTTCTGCATTAATGAAAACAATCTAAGCTTAGACTGACTAATTAAATCATCCAGAAGCTTATGTAGTGAGAGAAACATAGGAGTAACATAAACACTGAAACTTGGCAAACAACTACAGCAGCATTGATTAGATGCTAAAGATGCACAGCCAATTAGGCAAAGATGGGAATCAGATTGTTTTTCCCTATTGATCGGTTTTGATCAATGACTTGGATGTCAAATACAAAAAAAATCTGTTTCCCTCCAGTCATTAAATGCAACAAAAGCAAAACCTCACACTCTTTTAATGCTATTTAAACAACATGTTTAGTTTAGTGTTTCATAAATATCTTGTACTTTAGAGAGAGTTGCAAACACAGAATTAAAAATAATGGGGATAATCTTTCATTTCTATCGCCTCTCAAACCTCAGAGAAACTTTACATTATTAGTATTGATTGGTGCATAACTTAATGTTTACTGAATAAACATGGTCGAAATCAAATTAGATTAAGTGAAACATTTATTTATATTTTAATTTTATTTATATTTTAATTGCTAATCATTTTTCAGGAAATTGACAGTACAGTAAGTCAAAGTCACATTGCTTTAGACTAAAAATGCCTCCTTAAAAATAAACAGCTTCAGATGCCAGTTTAAAACCCCACGAAGTAAATACAGTAAATGTTAGGCGATTTTATTTTTTAAATGTTGTGCAATTTTAATTTGTTTTTGTTAAAATTACATGCATATGCAGAATTAAAGTGTGTCTTACCTTCTGAGCTTCGCCCAGCGGCTGATGGCGG
This sequence comes from Poecilia formosa, assembly GCF_000485575.1. Classification (NCBI taxonomy): domain Eukaryota; kingdom Metazoa; phylum Chordata; class Actinopteri; order Cyprinodontiformes; family Poeciliidae; genus Poecilia; species Poecilia formosa. Next base: position 42,347 of record NW_006800759.1, on the reverse strand, counting down.
TTTGCAGACCTGCAGGTTTGACTGCAGGAGCTACAGCGCTGCTGGTTTGGATCCTCCGCTGCAACTGCAAAGTTCAGTCAGCGGACTACCAGGATGAGTTACTGTCGACACCCAGATGAAGCCTGCAGGGAGAAGCAAAACCCGAACCGTCCTGTCACAGTCAGGAGGGAGTTTCTGCCCTCATGCACGGAGATAAACGTTTCCCCACATCAAACCTGCCTGCATGCCTGCGCAGACCAATAAAAGAAGCTGCTTGCAGAGCGTTTGGCTGGGGTTACCTTATGATGCCGGAGGGGAGGGGCGAGTATGGGGGCCGTTTGTAAAGTCACAGTCAAAAATTAACAACAATTATTTGGGTTATTTTTAGCCGGGTAAAAAGGCTTCCTTTTTAAAATTTATGCATTTATCACGTGATTCAGTCACAGTTTCAAGCTAAATATTTAGTTATAAAATTATTTAACTAAATAGTTAGCTCGTTAGCTAGCTAAATATTTAATTAGTAAGCTCTACATTAAATATTTAGCTATCAAACTACATATTTAGTTAACTAAAGCTAACTATTTGAGCTAAGTTAAATATTTCACTGATCTAAATATTTAGCTCAGTGAATTTGCACATTAGCCAAATATTTAGCTCAGAACTAAATATGTAGCATTAAGCTAAGTGTTTAATTAGAAACTAAAAGGCAGTTTGTACAATAAAAATAGCCTGGTAAAAGTTAGCCTCTTGTCCTAGCCTTTTCCTTCGTCTGGGCTTGACTACTGAGAAATGATTACCTGGAGGCGTGGACTGTGTTGAAGTTTTAAATTTTACACCCAATCGATAAGTTTGTTCGTGACGTATGTAGTGCGACACAACGAAAACTTTACCGGAAGTTGCCTGCGCTATAAACAACCATCCTGCACTGTGAAGAGAGAAGAGCCGATCCGAACCAGGCGGCTGTTAATGTTGATTCAGTATTTGGAAGCGTGACTGAATAGCTTCGTTCATGTCCCCGCTACCATTAGTAAAACTACAGGCAGACTGCAATTCTAAAATTGCGCAGAAAACTAACGTAATCGTTTACGAGTTCTCTTCCTGTTCGCTGATTGGCCCGGTAGAAAGTCTACCGGAGAGAATCCAAATCAAGGGGAGAAAGCCCGAACTGTGCTGTAAACGAAGGCTTTTGTTCAAGCGGAGATGCACAAGGAGGAAACGGCCAGGCTTGCAACAATTACTCTCATGAAAACCTGCCTCATGTAAATCTAATCTATTGGTGGTTCAAGTCCAGCAGGAGGCGCTGAGGAGACTCATAAATTCATACATAGCCAGTTTGGTATGGAAATTAAAGCAAATTATTCCAATCGTAAACTTTTGTTAATTGTGCTTGTTTGCAACAATAGCAACAAAGTGTAGTTTTATGTGCTTTTAAATCTAAGAAAAGCATAAAATCAAGCTATATTGTTAAAAAAAATGCAGAGTAAGATGTTCCATCCTGACAGTGAATCTTTTAACATTAAGGGACTTAATTAAATTATGGTTTACAAATGCATTGCTATTTTTCCTGCAGAGATACAATCCACAATAAATTAGTTTCTTGGCTTTAAATCAAAAATAATTAAAATTTCACTCCGAATGTACAGTGTATCTACATTGATCAAATAAATTTTCTTCCCCAGAAAAGCTACAAAATAAAGCTCTTGCAATCAAATAATTGAGCCATGCAAGTAATTTACGTTAAAAGGTAAAACATGGTCATTTCACTGACGTGCGGTGAGGTTCATAGCTGGTGAGGCACCGACTTAATTATAATCGGATTTGCAAATCTAGACCCCCTGAATGCTATTGTTTACGTAAGGAAATTTCGCGCATGCGTACAATACTGGAGGGCAAAAAGACTATTCTTTAACATGTGATGCTTAGCCGCGCGATAACAAAATAATTCCGTTATCGCAATCAAACTTAGACATGTAGATATTATTAATTTCGTGCTGTGCTTAACAGCAAAGGGAGAAACCCTTAAAGTACAACTCAAAACCACGTCTTTCTCGCTCTCTGTATCAGCGCAGCTACTGTATGGCTAGCTCGCTGTTACTGTCTCTTACTCTGCAGTTGTGGAGTCACAATGTCTGGGATCATGAGCGCCCCCAGCGATGAGGCACGAGAACTGCCTGCCTCACCTCGAGTCTGCTCCCATAGAATGGCAACAGGTGCAGTAGCGAGAGGTTGCGCAATCCCAGGTGAGGCTCAGCTCACTGCTGCCTCACCGGCTTCGCTTCTGGGCATTTGAATGGGAAAATGCGAAAATTCAGCGATTTTGAAGAAAAAAATCATCAGATTTGGTTAAATTACATGAAAAATAGGTAGTACAAACCACAGGGTGAAAATATCTTTATAAATGATTTTATTATTATATATTATTTTTCCATGATGAGGTTCTGTCTCACCTGCGTCCCCTGACCGCACGTCACTGGTTCATTTCCATTTGCACACAAATCCACATTTGGCAGAATGCATGTGTCATTAAGCCCTTTTTTTCTCAACTGCTGCCCCCTTGTGGTACTTAAAGTTAGAACAATGCCCCAAATTACTGGTTTTATTTCTCTTATTAAGTCATTGTCACCTGTTCGTTTTATTTGTTTAAAAAAAAAAATCAGTAAGTCTGACAGAAGACTTGTACGGACTTCAACATGATTTGTATAAAATAAAACAAACAAACATTTAAAAAAGATCCAACCTGCCTGTACTCAGGTAAAAGTTGGGGAGTATTAAGTAAAAATGGCGAGGTACAGGTGAATAACTGTTGAGTCAGTATAATATATATTTTAAATGATGTAATCAGACAAAACAATTTTAAAGACTAAAGTAAAAACATTACAGAGTGATCACATAATTAGAAAATAACCAAATTAGCCAAAAACAAATCAAATGTTTTTCAACGTTTTTAAGTGAATTCTTACAGTAGGTTATTCAATTATTGAGCATTAGAACAGGGGGGAAATGGGCTACTTCTAGTGACAATATACAGTTTGCATCGGAACAATAACAGCAAATGCGAAAAGCAAAGCAAGCTGAAGATTGTTTACAAAAAAAACTGTAAGACGAAGACATTCTAAATACACAAATTACATTTTTAATAAACGACCAATAAAAACAATAACACAAAGCTTACTTTGGTCGTTAAGTAGTTAAAAAACTTTCGAGACCGATCACCTTTTCAATAATACTCGTTGAGTAACCAATCAAAGGAAACTATCAGCCTGAAGAGCCAATCAGAATCAAGAGAGGGCGGGCTCTTAGTTGTTATGGACCGCTCTCTTCCTGTTTCGCATGAAATCAATAAACTGCAGCAGTCGCTCAATGAGGAAGAGAGAAAAAGCGTCGGCAGTAACAATAATGTAAGTACTTTAGTTAGCTAATATGACTTTTATTGTATATAAAAGATGATTTAAAACCGGAATGGGACTAAAGTGGTGACGTAACTAATTGTTTGGATTTATTTTAAAGAACCAGAGTTGCCGCTCACAAGACCTCAGCATGTGATATTGATTAGTAAGGGAAGAAAACATCCTGCAGGACAACCGCTGCTTTGTTTCAACATTCAGCTTTTACAGCCATTAAGGTGAAGTAGATTTTAGTTTTAACTCCGAGAATCTCTTCATGTTTCTTTTAATTTCGATATTGGCAATAATAATGATGATGAAAAGTTTGGACTAAATGTATTCTGTAATGATGTAAATGGTATTGAGGATTTAATTTTTTTATAGTAATATAAGCTGGCATTAGCTCAGATCACAGGTTATGATTTTATAACTTGGGAAATTAGAGTTTTCTTCCTATTTTTGCATTGCATTTTCCTCTTCAAAATCGTAAATGCAGACAATTTCAGAGTTGTTCAGTTTTGTTCCATGTAGAAAACTCTACCAGACTGTCATTTTAGTCCGTTTTTGGTTATTTTTACATCTAAATTAAGTCCAGTTATGAAACCTTAGACCAGGTGGAGGTGTACAATTGTAATGTATTATTATGCATTATAAAGATATTTCTTTATGTACAATTTCTGTTTAGTGAACATTAATTCTGTTTATTATTTTAGAACTTTGCCATTTTATGTAAATTACTATTGATCCCCCACATTCCCTGCGATTTTAATATTTCTTTATAACCAAAAGAGAAATTAAACTGTGCTGCAGGGTCTTCCATTGAGGTAGTAGTTTTACGTCCAACAAAAAATAATGTGTGCAGCAAAACAGTCTAAACTGTGTCTGATTTTCTTTTTTGAGCTCAAAACAGAGTGAATGCTGTTTGCTGATGCGTTTAGTGTCTGAAAATATTTCAGTTCTGAGTTCAATATGTCTGTTCCAGTTCTGAACCTGACCAGTAACTATAACGAGATTTTCAGTTCTGACTAAAAAAAATCTCATTGATTGTTATTTTCCAGCAGTATTCTAATGGATGAAGTCTGCAGAAGAGTAATTTAACCAACCAGAGTGGAAAGAACTGCAGTTTGTATTTAAATTTACATCTTCAAACTAGGAGCAAACATGGTGCATGTCTACAACTGCCATCCTTTCGCCTCACAGCAGATTGTACAGGTAAATGGACTGATGCTGAGCCAGATTAAATAAAAAAAAACAAACAAAGAACAGTTCTTCAACATGTTTTGCTCAGGTGGAACAGGAACCTGGACTCGTGTGCTGTGGAGGTGGAGCGCTGTTTGTTGTGACAACAGGAGGATGCAAGGTCTGCTTAAAGTATTCCTCATTTTTATCCCTTTTTATTTGCGACAATGTGTTGGGGGAAAAAAAGGCAAAACATTCTGTTCATTTAGATATATTCATTCAAACACAGTTATTCCTTATACATTACTTTATGATATCACAGCTTCTTTTTAAAAAATTGTTTTCATACGTGGTGTATAGGCTTTAGTTATTTTTATATTTTATGTTTTTTAGTGAGCTGTTTATTGTAATTTGAGATTTTGTTCTTTGCTGTTGTGTATGACAACATATTTGGGCCATTGTAGACAGAAAAAAAATGGAGGAGTACATTTCCAGCAAAACAACTCTGCAATTTTTAGATTAATCTAAATTTTAGATTAAACTTTAAAATTTATGAGTTTGAAAAGTCAAACTTTGAGTTTTTCCTGCGAATCTTTTTTATTTTTGGAGCTCATAAATGTTCTTGTTTTTTCTAGAATATTTTTGAGATTATTCTGAAAATATTTTGCTGTTTGGCTGAACTTTACTCCACCCTAGTATACTGTCGTAGTTCTGATACACAAATTTCCCCCATTGGCGGGATTAATAAAGGTTACTTAGCTAGCTAGCGCCACGATGCTAGCTAGCTAACTAGCTAGCGCGACATTGCTAGCTAGTTATTTAGCTGCTCTTGAGAGTGATCCTTTATCTGACTGCAAGTATTTGGAAAATATATTAATATCTGTGTTTTAACTGGACCCAGGTGGAGGTGTACAATTTGGAAACGGAGGGCTGCCCTCTCATATGCCGCTTTGCTAGCATGGGCACAGTGAGGAGGATCCAGCACAGCTCCATCGGTACGAACACTTGTTCTTCTCCCTAGTCGTTCCCCAGAAAATTATGCACTCCCCTTTAGAGAACAGCAAGTTTTAATGTATTTAAGTTTGAGGGGTTAAAGTCAGGACACATGGAGATGATGAAGGTGTATAAATACTTTTTGAAGACATGGTAGAACCCCTCCAGTCCTTCTTTAGGCAGCCATCTTTCCTTTTTCTCCCCCAGTGTTTTTGCAAAGCAGTTGGTTGGAAAATGCCAAATGACAGTTATCAACCATAATGCCTCTGATTGCCTCTTTCAGGAGACTACTTGGTAACCATAGAGGAAAAAAACAGCGCCACCTATCTGAGAGTTTACACAAACTGGCGGCACCAGGTATGCTGCTTATTTTCCCCTTAAATATTTAATATTGAAACATAATTTTCTCAATATTACCTTTTTGGTCTAAACTGGACTGGGGAATGATCAGTTATTAAAAATACACCTTACTGTTTGCTATTTTAAAACTTTGTTATAAATTCAGAACTCCTTTTTTTTGAGTGGTAAATTAAATGTATTATCATATTAAAACTATATTCTACAAAAGCACATGCATTGCACCTTTTTAAATAAGTAGATACATATGCTGTTTAATGCCATGTGGTGCATTCAAGTGCTTGTTGTGGTGCATTCAGGTGCACCTTTACGATGCTCAGCCTGTTTTGGTGAGACGGTTCTTGCTTTCTGTTCAGGCGGAGGAGAAGTCCCGTGTTGGGGTGCGTTTGCTGGGCCACTTGCTTCGCGGCGCGTCTGTCTGGGGCGGAGTGCAGATGGAGATCATTGAGATCCCGCTGTCGGAGCATCCCGTCTCCTTGGCATGCTGCGCGGTGACTGGAGACCTCCTGGTGGGCTGCGAGAACACGCTGGTTCTTTTCGCTTTGAGGAGACACACCCAGCAGAACCTGGTAACAATCCTGACCACGGTTGGATGGTGTGGTTATGTCAGTGGTGTCCAAATGTTTTGCAACATGGGCCAGAATCCCAAAGTGGAAAATACTCCTTACTGTTTCTACAACTTAAAACGCAAAATTATTATTATTATTATTATTTTATTTAATTGGCTCAGTACAGAAAAGGATTAGAGCCAAAGAAACATTGAGAAAATCGTACTTTTTTCAGAATTCTGAATTTAATCTCAGAATACTCTTTCTTTTCCAAAATACCTTTTTTTTCTCTGAATTGTGACTTTAATCTCTGAATTTGAACTTTTCTCTAAATTTTGACTTTAAGATCTGAATTCTTTTTTCACCTAATCCTTTTCTGCTGCTCAGCAATAAATTAAGGGTACAATATTTTAATAAAACAAATATTTTAATAATTCTTTCTCTTAATAAAAGGTGGACAGTTTTTCAAACTTTTTCGGTAATTTTTTTTTTCAGTTTATTTGGTGTAGAATATCTTTTAATCTATTTCCAGCGACAAAATAAGAACTTTCTTCAAAAAGCAGTTGTGCTATTAACCGAGTTTAAAGAAGAGTTGATGTGCTCTGTTTTGTTGTTTTTGAGTAAAAATTGACTGAATGTTTTTCAGCCTTCTTACCAAGAACTTAAAATCCAAAGAAAACTTGACAATTGAAATAAAATACTTTGTGCCTCACTTTGCATTAAAGAAAGGTTAGAATTAAATTTGTAATTTAAATTCTTGTGCTAAAAAATTACAAAGTGCCGACTGGAGGGTCAAATTTGTGCCATAAAACAGTTTTAAGGGCCACAAATGGCCCCCGGGTCTCATTTGGACACGTCTCCATACTTCCTTCATTTGAGTCGAATGTTTGTCAGATGATTTTTGTCTTTCAGGATTCCTGTTTAACTTGTTGCTTGGCTCAAACAGATTTGCTGAATAACTTTATTGTGGAATAATTTTACATATTGAGTCTGCTAATCCCAGCAGAACCAGCAGAACCTCCAGGGCTCCTGGTCCAACTCGGAGCAGAGCTGCAGCCAGACTCCAGGTAATTTAACGTTTTGTTTTACACATTTTAAAACCTGAACACACTGCAGAGCATGTCTGACTTCATGAGAGTTTAAGAGAAATTAAACGATTAACAAACATGTTTGAGTTTTAAGACATTGTGAGGGAATTAATATAAATGATTTTAAACAAATAAAAACTTTTCCATTTTGTCTGTTTGCTGCTGATTTTTTTATTTATTAATTTTTGTATTTTATCTTTGCAGGTCGAACTTCTAGTCAAACTCAGGACCTTTCTGTCTTGGACTTTGAACGTTCGGTCATCCTGCATCTCTCCAAACTTACTCCTAAGCAGGTACTTTAAACTTTTTTATGATTTATATTTTCTAATATAAACTTCATTTTCCAGTTTTAATAACTGGGTTGTTGTTTTACTCAGTTTTTATATGTATTTTAATATATATTCTACATGTTACATCTTTCAGTAAATGGATAATTATTTTATTTCTGTTTGGTACTGCATAAAATATTTACATACATTCTACATAAACAAAAGGAACCACATTTTTAATCTGAGATTAATAATGGTAAAATAAAAATGTTTTTTGGGAAAATGGAGGATTTGTTTCTTTTTTCTTTTTATTTTAGTCTAATAATGGATTAGCATTTAGGAACTTTAAGGTCCTAACATTTGTATTTAATTTTATTTGTCTGCATTATATGAACCCAAAAAGCTTTAAAAATTATAATTTATAATATGTTTATCATGCTTTAATAAACATAAGAAATGTCTTATAGTAAAAGTAAAATTAAGTGTTTTACCAGTGTTTTTATTACAAGTTTCTCCAGAGACAAAATTATAAATGTTTTAATTTAAACCTTCACAGATTAGTCAGCCTTTTTAATAAACCTTTAAATTATCAGTGAGTCTCAGACGTGTTTATGATGAATCCTACCTGCTAAATTTCATGAGACTAAAACTCATCAAGTTTGTTTTTATAATTAAATGCTCTGATTTATTTTAAACTATTCATTTAAAATGCACAAAATTAGCATCTAAATACTTACCTGCCTGTCTATTTGTTGAAAATAAAACTCTTTTGACTCAGTTTGTTTTGCTTTATCGTTGCAGACATTGAAAATATTAAAGCGTTGTGCCCGTTTTCCCCTTCAGGTGGCGCTGTGTGGAGGTTATGTGGCAGTCCAGGCCGAGCTTGAAGTTCTGGTTCTGAAACTGGAGGCAACAGCCGAGGCCACAGGCGTAGAGGAGCCATCAGATTCCTTTAAAAGTGGTAAAAACACGACTCGCATCAACAGCGTTTCATTTCTACATGCTCTGCTGGAGTCTAAATGTAGAATAAGAGGAACCGTCATGTCGCCAGTTTGGCAGATATTTAAGACAAACTAATCGATAGTTATCGATTTGAAATGCTCATTTGGTGGTAACGTTTTTCAGCCGTTTCGTCCAGCCTGGTGGATTCTGTGTTTGTGTGTTTAGAAGATTATCCAGAAGAGCAGAGCGACTTCCTGCTGGTTCCGAAGCACCAGGAGCTGCTGGGGGACCGAGCCGGAGCCTGCGACGTCCCGGTCAGCGTGGAGCAGACCGGGCTGGAGGACCGCAGGCGCTACACGCTCTCCTACCTTCTGTTCAGGTGCTTTTCTGTTGTCATTGCATTGTGATGATGTTTCAGGATGGCGACCTGGACGTTTTTCTTCTGCAGGCGTTTTACTCCAGAGTTCTTCCAAGGCTGCAGTGTGGAGGAGACTCAGCTCCACTCGCTGCAGCTCCACCCCGTGTTCACCAGTAAGTACCAGCGCCATGACGGCCTCACTTCACTTCTTCCTGCTCAGCTTAACCAGGCATTTAAGATAAACATTCAAATTAGGGATGCACCGATTTTAACCTGTGATATTATCTACCTCAGCTCAGGTCAAAAAGTCAACCTCTGTCCTCTTCTGCTCTCCTGTCGGACATGTTTGACTGATCGCCCCGCCCACCAGGTCATGTCTACATGGTTGCAGTTAATAGTCGTCACACTTTTCAGATCAAATCTAAATTTATTTGTACGGCACATTTCAGCACTTTTAGTTTTTAATCTAAATTTAAAGGAACTCAGGGTTTCGGCTGTTTTACAATTTTCCGTAAGTTTGTTCCAGATTTGTTGCCAACTCGGCGTCTTTCTTGCTGGTTTGGCGACATTTTTAAAAAAAAGAATCGGAATCAGCAGGTCAGGCGTTTTAAAGATCGGTAATCTGCGATCAGCCAGAAAACTTCAATCGGTGCACACCTAATTAATACTCAAACATTAATACCTTTGAATATGAGCCACTTAATTAAAACTCACTCAAAGGTTAACCCTTTAACCCGCAGTGGAAAGCCTGCGTGCCGTTTTTCCATTGTATTTTCTGGGGGTGAAGGTTAACACAGCTGGTCTGACGCACATTAACTAATATTATTATTATTAATTTAAACTCTCAGAGGATTCTCTGTTTCTTTTTCATTTTTCTCACTTTTGTTCAGTTTTTTAAATTGTTTTTTTTTTCCTGCTGGTTGGAAAATTTCTCCATACCCAAAGTCCATGAACCTGATCAGAACCGGTTAGCTTTTCCCCTTAGTGACACCAAAACCTTCTGTGCAAACTCTCACATCAAATGTTTGCTTATTTCTTATTATGTCTGTTGCAGCAACAGCACAAATTGCACTGATGTGAAGACCTGATGAGGAAAGCTGTTACCATGGAAACGGATTTAAATCCTAAATGATTCAGCTCCCATCTGTCACCCGAAGTCACAACTACTGCAGACTCGTAGCGCTAGCTTAGAATTCACCGCCTTTACGCTGCCTTCAAGGAGTGTGGGAAATCTCAGCGTTGTCACAGAATCAAAATTTTTAAACACCTATTTTAAAAATTGATTAAACAAAAAAAAAAAAAGGGCCACACAGGATTTGTCACAGAGGCTTTTGAAAACAGATTAGTTTTGAAATAATTCCTCTGTCTCCAGGTAAGCAGTCGGCGTCTGTGGACGAACCGGCCTGCATGTTCTGCTTCTTCTCTCTTCCCAATGCGGGATACCTCTACAGTCTGAGGGGTGGAGTTGAGGCCCTCTCCACCTATCAGTATCCAGAGAAGGTGCTGCAGGCGGTGCTCACAGATCACCTGTTGCACGTCATAACCAGGTGTGCTGAATTTTCAACATGAAATATGAACATTTTACTGATTTCACCATTATTTTATGGTTGTTTTGATTTGCAGGAATGCGCTGCAGTCGTTTACGGTGCGTTGTGCCGCAGCAGCAGCCAGGGTTGAAGACCCCTACATTGACACCACCATGAAGGTTTGACTCATTTACTTTATTTAGGACAATAAATGATGATGATGATACAATTTTGGTTGTTTTGGTCTCTTTGAAATTTTACACCAAATGTTTACATGCACTGTAAAAACTGTCTGACATTGAATTGGACTAAAACTTTACTGTTTAAATTGGACTAAAACTTTACTGTTTATGTCCGTTCAGATAGATAAAATACTTTTTGTTTGCTAAACAACAATTGTTCAATCCTTATCTTTTAATTTATTGTAATTTTAAAGACTTCCCTTTGCAAGTTATCGGCATGTTGGTGACATTTTCTGATGATATTTATCCATTTGTATCTTATTTATCACCCTCTAGTTGTTCATGTTGTTCAACTTCTTTACGTAAATGCAGTAGTAAACACCGCTAACTAAAGAGTTAGTTGTGCTAACTTTAAGCCACTAATCATAAACATTCTGCTAATGCTAAAATGATACATCAACCAGATATTTAGTGGAAGCTAGTGCTAAGTTGCTAACTTTAATTTCATGTTGAACAAGTAAATTTATGCTTTAAAGTAAAAAAAAAAAAACAAAAGCTAAGGTAAGTGCACAAAACCTTTTTTTATGTTAGCAAAAGTGCTAAGTGAAAAATTAGCACAAGCGCCAGCAGATTAGCAGATGTGTGCCCTCCTCTGCTTAAAAGTCTTCATATCTTCTGGAGCACATTGTGAGCGTCTGTGAGAAGAACTTATGTTTGTGTTTTACAGGCCTGCCCACCGTGCAGCCTGGAGGTGTGTGCGCTCAGAATGCAGTTATTTATTGGTCTGCGGACGCTGTGTGTCTACGGCCGCCATGTTGTCCTCCTCTCCACTGCTGACACAGAAGCACCAGAGGAAGCAGAACGCCACACACAGCGCCGGGGCCTGTAGGTGACGCACATGCTGCATCCAAACCGACACACGTCGTTTAGTATATTCCATTTTTAAAATCAAATATCTCATTAAATTGTTAAACAACATTCTGAACAGCAGTAGTCCCCACAGGCAGACATGCATTTGTAAATCTTTTTATTGTACGTATGTGTTGTGATTTTAGCGATTTGAAAGAGCACAACATGCTGACTGGTATTTTCCTTGCGGTGGGAATCGATCCCGCAACCACCCCAGCTCTGGAGAACCTCCTGTCACGCCCCTTCCTGTAAGACAAACCCCAACCAGCCAGCCAGATCCCCCAAACCTGACCCACCGGAGAGCTGGTTGTCATTTTCAGGTCAAGCTGCTTTGCAGAAAT
>NW_006800759.1:20979-28958 GCF_000485575.1 Poecilia formosa | reverse complement strand
CCAGCAGAACCAGCAGAACCTCCAGGGCTCCTGGTCCAACTCGGAGCAGAGCTGCAGCCAGACTCCAGGTAATCTAACGTTTTGTTTTACACATTTTAAAACCTGAACACACTGCAGAGCATGTCTGACTTCATGAGAGTTTAAGAGAAATTAAACGATTAACAAACATGTTTGAGTTTTAAGACATTGTGAGGGAATTAATATAAATGATTTTAAACAAATAAAAACTTTTCCATTTTGTCTGTTTGCTGCTGATTTTTTTATTTATTAATTTTTGTATTTTATCTTTGCAGGTCGAACTTCTAGTCAAACTCAGGACCTTTCTGTCTTGGACTTTGAACGTTCGGTCATCCTGCATCTCTCCAAACTTACTCCTAAGCAGGTACTTTAAACTTTTTTTATGATTTATATTTTCTAATATAAACTTCATTTTCCAGTTTTAATAACTGGGTTGTTGTTTTACTCAGTTTTTATATGTATTTTTATATATATTCTACATGTTACATCTTTCAGTAAATGGATAATTATTTTATTTCTGTTTGGTACTGCATAAAATATTTACATACATTCTACATAAACAAAAGGAACCACATTTTTAATCTGAGATTAATAATGGTAAAATAAAAATGTTTTTTGGGAAAATGGAGGATTTGTTTCTTTTTTCTTTTTATTTATTTAGTCTAATAATGGATTAGCATTTAGGAACTTTAAGGTCCTAACATTTGTATTTAATTTTATTTGTCTGCATTATATGAACCCAAAAAGCTTTAAAAATTATAATTTATAATATGTTTATCATGCTTTAATAAACATAAGAAATGTCTTATAGTAAAAGTAAAATTAAGTGTTTTACCAGTGTTTTTATTACAAGTTTCTCCAGAGACAAAATTATAAATGTTTTAATTTAAACCTTCACAGATTAGTCAGCCTTTTTTAATAAACCTTTAAATTATCAGTGAGTCTCAGACGTGTTTATGATGAATCCTACCTGCTAAATTTCATGAGACTAAAACTCATCAAGTTTGTTTTTATAATTAAATGCTCTGATTTATTTTAAACTATTAATTTAAAATGCACAAAATTAGCATCTAAATACTTACCTGCCTGTCTATTTGTTGAAAATAAAACTCTTTTGACTCAGTTTGTTTTGCTTTATCGTTGCAGACATTGAAAATATTAAAGCTTTGTGCCCGTTTTCCCCTTCAGGTGGCGCTGTGTGGAGGTTATGTGGCAGTCCAGGCCGAGCTTGAAGTTCTGGTTCTGAAACTGGAGGCAACAGCCGAGGCCACAGGCGTAGAGGAGCCATCAGATTCCTTTAAAAGTGGTAAAAACACGACTCACATCAACAGCGTTTCGTTTCTACATGCTCTGCTGGAGTCTAAATGTAGAATAAGAGGAACCGTCATGTCGCCAGTTTGGCAGATATTTAAGACAAACTAATCGATAGTTATCGATTTGAAATGCTCATTTGGTGGTAACGTTTTTCAGCCGTTTCGTCCAGCCTGGTGGATTCTGTGTTTGTGTGTTTAGAAGATTATCCAGAAGAGCAGAGCGACTTCCTGCTGGTTCCGAAGCACCAGGAGCTGCTGGGGGACCGAGCCGGAGCCTGCGACGTCCCGGTCAGCGTGGAGCAGACCGGGCTGGAGGACCGCAGGCGCTACACGCTCTCCTACCTTCTGTTCAGGTGCTTTTCTGTTGTCATTGCATTGTGATGATGTTTCAGGATGGCAACCTGGACGTTTTTCTTCTGCAGGCGTTTTACTCCAGAGTTCTTCCAAGGCTGCAGTGTGGAGGAGACTCAGCTCCACTCGCTGCAGCTCCACCCCGTGTTCACCAGTAAGTACCAGCGCCATGACGGCCTCACTTCACTTCTTCCTGCTCAGCTTAACCAGGCATTTAAGATAAACATTCAAATTAGGGATGCACCGATTTTAACCTGTGATATTATCTACCTCAGCTCAGGTCAAAAAGTCAACCTCTGTCCTCTTCTGCTCTCCTGTCGGACATGTTTGACTGATCGCCCCGCCCACCAGGTCATGTCTACATGGTTGCAGTTAATAGTCGTCACACTTTTCAGATCAAATCTAAATTTATTTGTACGGCACATTTCAGCACTTTTAGTTTTTAATCTAAATTTAAAGGAACTCAGGGTTTCGGCTGTTTTACAATTTTCCGTAAGTTTGTTCCAGATTTGTTGCCAACTCGGCGTCTTTCTTGCTGGTTTGGCGACATTTTTAAAAAAAAGAATCGGAATCAGCAGGTCAGGCGTTTTAAAGATCGGTAATCTGCGATCAGCCAGAAAACTTCAATCGGTGCACACCTAATTAATACTCAAACATTAATACCTTTGAATATGAGCCACTTAATTAAAACTCACTCAAAGGTTAACCCTTTAACCCGCAGTGGAAAGCCTGCGTGCCGTTTTTCCATTGTATTTTCTGGGGGTGAAGGTTAACACAGCTGGTCTGACGCACATTAACTAATATTATTATTATTAATTTAAACTCTCAGAGGATTCTCTGTTTCTTTTTCATTTTTCTCACTTTTGTTCAGTTTTTTAAATTGTTTTTTTTTTCCTGCTGGTTGGAAAATTTCTCCATACCCAAAGTCCATGAACCTGATCAGAACCGGTTAGCTTTTCCCCTTAGTGACACCAAAACCTTCTGTGCAAACTCTGACATCAAATGTTTGCTTATTTCTTATTATGTCTGTAGCAGCAACAGCACAAATTGCACTGATGTGAAGACCTGATGAGGAAAGCTGTTTCCATGGAAACGAATTTAAATCCTAAATGATTTAAATTCGGGTGACATCTGTCACCCGAAGTCACAACTACTGCAGACTCGTAGCGCTAGCTTAGAATTTCACCACCTTTACGCTGCCTTCAAGGAGTGTGGGAAATCTCAGCGTTGTCACAGAATCAAAATTTTTAAACACCTATTTTAAAAATTGATTAAACAAAAAAAAAAAAAGGGCCACACAGGATTTGTCACAGAGGCTTTTGAAAACAGATTAGTTTTGAAATAATTCCTCTGTCTCCAGGTAAGCAGTCGGCGTCTGTGGACGAACCGGCCTGCATGTTCTGCTTCTTCTCTCTTCCCAATGCGGGATACCTCTACAGTCTGAGGGGTGGAGTTGAGCTCCTCTCCACCTATCAGTATCCAGAGAAGGTGCTGCAGGCGGTGCTCACAGATCACCTGTTGCACGTCATAACCAGGTGTGCTGAATTTTCAACATGAAATATGAACATTTTACTGATTTCACCATTATTTTATGGTTGTTTTGATTTGCAGGAATGCGCTGCAGTCGTTTACGGTGCGTTGTGCCGCAGCAGCAGCCAGGGTTGAAGACCCCTACATTGACACCACCATGAAGGTTTGACTCATTTACTTTATTTAGGACAATAAATGATGATGATGATACAATTTTGGTTGTTTTGGTCTCTTTGAAATTTTACACCAAATGTTTACATGCACTGTAAAAACTGTCTGACATTGAATTGGACTAAAACTTTACTGTTTAAATTGGACTAAAACTTTACTGTTTATGTCCGTTCAGATAGATAAAATACTTTTTGTTTGCTAAACAACAATTGTTCAATCCTTATCTTTTAATTTATTGTAATTTTAAAGACTTCCCTTTGCAAGTTATCGGCATGTTGGTGACATTTTCTGATGATATTTATCCATTTGTATCTTATTTATCACCCTCTAGTTGTTCATGTTGTTCAACTTCTTTACGTAAATGCAGTAGTAAACACCGCTAACTAAAGAGTTAGTTGTGCTAACTTTAAGCCACTAATCATAAACATTCTGCTAATGCTAAAATGATACATCAACCAGATATTTAGTGGAAGCTAGTGCTAAGTTGCTAACTTTAATTTCATGTTGAACAAGTAAATTTATGCTTTAAAGTAAAAAAAAAAAAACAAAAGCTAAGGTAAGTGCACAAAACCTTTTTTTATGTTAGCAAAAGTGCTAAGTGAAAAATTAGCACAAGCGCCAGCAGATTAGCAGATGTGTGCCCTCCTCTGCTTAAAAGTCTTCATATCTTCTGGAGCACATTGTGAGCGTCTGTGAGAAGAACTTATGTTTGTGTTTTACAGGCCTGCCCACCGTGCAGCCTGGAGGTGTGTGCGCTCAGAATGCAGTTATTTATTGGTCTGCGGACGCTGTGTGTCTACGGCCGCCATGTTGTCCTCCTCTCCACTGCTGATACAGAAGCACCAGAGGAAGCAGAACGCCACACACAGCGCCGGGGCCTGTAGGTGACGCACATGCTGCATCCAAACCGACACACGTCGTTTAGTATATTCCATTTTTAAAATCAAATATCTCATTAAATTGTTAAACAACATTCTGAACAGCAGTAGTCCCCACAGGCAGACATGCATTTGTAAATCTTTTTATTGTACGTATGTGTTGTGATTTTAGCGATTTGAAAGAGCACAACATGCTGACTGGTATTTTCCTTGCGGTGGGAATCGATCCCGCAACCACCCCAGCTCTGGAGAACCTCCTGTCACGCCCCTTCCTGTAAGACAAACCCCAACCAGCCAGCCAGATCCCCCAAACCTGACCCACCGGAGAGCTGGTTGTCATTTTCAGGTCAAGCTGCTTTGCAGAAATGCGTAAAATCTCATGTTTACACCATTTTTAAAGAAATCAGTTTGTTCTTAAGAGAAACTGGGAAACGGCCATTTCTGTTTTCTCTCGATTACAGGTTTGTTTTCTGGTGATGTTGAGACAGTAGCTGCGTTTCCATGACGAATGTGCACAAATCTTTGTGCACATATAATGCTAATGTCGAAAAAACACAATTTTGCAAATTTATAAGAAATTAAATTAAAATCACTTGTGAATAAGTTTGTTCACGAGAAAACTTATTGATTCAACGCTTTCAAATGACACAACGTTTTATGAACAGTGCGGTGCTGTCTGAAAACGCCGCACATCTTCCTTCTACTTCCTGTCGTCTTTGTCGTTTCTTCCAGTAGTAACATCCGGCTGTTGATCATGTGACTCCTGTGATGCGAAAAAATGTTTCCATTGCAGTATTGTGAAATAAACTAAATTTGATTCAGGCAATG
This sequence comes from Poecilia formosa, assembly GCF_000485575.1. Classification (NCBI taxonomy): domain Eukaryota; kingdom Metazoa; phylum Chordata; class Actinopteri; order Cyprinodontiformes; family Poeciliidae; genus Poecilia; species Poecilia formosa. The sequence continues at coordinate 23,869 of NW_006800759.1, read as the reverse complement.
AACCCCCTCAAGCCAAGACGCCAAAACTTTTTATCAAAAAACTTGTTTTTTTTTTTCTAAATTGGTATTTTCATTAAGCAAATTTATTTTGTAATTTCAATTTGCCCAATTCTGTGATTATTGGAAAAGCAGCTACTCGTCCTATTTTCTAAGTGACAACATTCATATTCCGATGATCACAAGAGATTTACTTTGGAAAAATCTTTTTAATATACATATAAAAATCTTTGCTTCTGGTCTTTATTGGTTCAGTTTCCATGTGATTAATTATTAAAGTTTAAATATACGTTTACATTTGTGTGCGATGCTGCAGCTTGGCCTGATAGAGACGACCGGACCCGTTTAGAGATTAGAGCTAGCTTAGCTGCCGTTAACTCGCCTAACTGCACCTGGTGTGAGCAAACTAATGATGTCATGAAGTCAAAGTGTGGACTAAAACAAGACTTCTGTCGGTTTCTTTTTAACTAATTTAACCAGAGTTTTTAGAGGTCCTTTAATTTCCCAATTTATTTTTTTAAAGAGGTTCTTTAATTTCCTAATGTTAATATATTTTAAATATAAAAAGTATATCTAAATATATTTTAAAATGTATATATTTTTCAAAAATTACAAAAATAAACAATAAATCAGAGCAACAACCTCCCTGTTTTTTTTTTTAACCCGGGGTGTCCAATGTGAGGCCCGGGGGCCGTTTGTGGCCTCTGGACAGAGTTTGTGGCCCGTTCAGTGCAGCTTGTTGCAGATGGAGATTTTTTAATTCATAATCAGGGTCAAATTTATAATACAAACATTTTTCTTACAATGGAAAATGTTAAGAACAACAGAAAGTAATCGAATTTTTGTAACCGAGCTTTTATAATAACCAGATCCACGTTTATCCAGAGACTTTTCTGCATCAACCTTTATTGAAGTTATTAAACTCCTTTAAATATTACAAGTGTTTTGAAAGAAAATGACCCAAATCCTGTTTATAACTGAGTAAATTTGTTCAGTTGAGTTCAGAACAATTTGAAAACTAGGTGGATTTATTATGACACAAGAATCACGAAAAATCCTTCTTAAGTTTTGGATTAAAAACAAATAAAACAAAAATCAATATTTTATTTTATTTATTTTTTTTCACTTTCTTGCACCATGAAAACGTTTGAGTTGATTTTGACCCATGTGATGAAAAGTTTGGACACCCCTGCTTCATGTATCTGACCAAATGCAGTTTTTGGATCAATACACAGATCCTCTATAGAACAGATGCTCTGCTCCGTCATGTTAACATGCTGACTAACTGCTCTGTTGCTCTCCTGTTGTTTTTAGTTGCATGGATTCAGAGAGATTCTTACTGAAAGTGTTTGTTGTGGTTGCAGTAACGGTGAACACTTTCTTCTCCTTTTAGTTTTTCATGCATGTCTCATATAAAACGAGATGTTTAATGAAAACTTTAATTTCCACAATGGGAAAATTGATTTGTACTCTTCAAACAATGCATAGATTTGTTTTGTTTTTTTTAAAGAGCAGAAATTGCCCAAGTTTATCCTTAACAGTTGCACAAAGGTTTTATGGAAAATATAAATCAGTTTGTTGGTTTTTAGACGTGGTTTTTTTCTTTGTTTTTTTTTAAGAGGTTGTGGAAAATTTTCCCTTCAGCTTAATTTATTAATCATTTACTTTTATCTTTAAGTGTAAATTATAACCAGTTAATTAATGCACCATACCAGTCAGAGAAGCGATTAATAGCAAAGCAATAAATACAGCAGCATAGCTAAAAGGAAAAACTGCCTGCCTGTTTAAATCTGATAAACTCAAATGTTCAGATTATTATTATTTTGTTTGATATAACAGAATTATCACTTTGCAAACCTGTAGATGAACTTTCCGTGTTATTTCTACATTTATTGTGTCTGTAGTGTTTATTTCTTCTCAAGCAGAGATAATTTTAGTTAGTTTTGCTGCAAAGTGAAACCCACTGATTTTTATTCATTTTTGGATAATATAGACATGTTTGTTTTGATGTTTCTGGTAAATTTTAACTGAGGTTTTTCTAAACTTATTTGAACTTTTCCCCCCTCCGTTTCCAAAGTGCACGATTCCAGTTCTTCATTTGGAGCGCAGATTATTTTATTTTTTTCTGATGTTTTCTGTAATTAAACAAAAAAAGGTCAGTTTCAGAGTTTGCATGGCACACATCCATAAGTTTTGGTTATCTGGTGTGCAACGTTTTACAAACTAAAGAAATGATTCTACTTTTCAGTTGTAATACTTTGTTTTTATTTAAATGCTGAACAGCTTGCAGACAGTTTCCAAGTGGATATATATGGAGATGAAACGCTTTGGAAATGTTTGGGATTAGATGGAAGGACAACAAGCGGAGGATTTCCCAGATTCTCCTGGTGTTGTGTGTTTCTGACCTTTGTTTCCTGTCTTGACCTCAGGAGCAGGAGGTGGACCATCTCCTCCCCCAAAGAAACCAGTCCTGTTGGACACGGGTGGAATCTGTATGTTGTCGACACCGTACCTCCCATCACGCTCTATCAGGAGATGGTAATAACAAACTCTCTAAAATAACCATCATAAATGTGGTTAGGATTCACAGTATTATAATAATCTAAAAACAGAAGAGTTTCGGTATATCAGAATATGAGGTCTAAGCTTCATTAATGTGGGAATCCTTTAAGGTTTAACTGCTGTGTATCTTCTACCTGCTCCTTTCCGAACAAATTGTGTAAAAATTCATGTCAGTTTGTCTTATTATTGTTTTTACTTTTTGTTGTTTGAAATAAATAAATGAATTGGGGCTGGACAATATGGCAGAAAAGCTGTCACAATGTAAGCGTTTTATATCAATCAATAATCTATAATTATTGACTAGTTTTTTGTTTTAAATATCTAAAATATT
>NW_006800759.1:15462-20822 GCF_000485575.1 Poecilia formosa | reverse complement strand
AACCAAAACTTACTCGCCAAGTTGTTGCTAGGTAACCAAAGTGGGAGCGATTCCACCAACCCAGCTTAGCTAGCCGTGAGAGATTGAGCAGCTAAAAACATTCCTCTGCCTACGTCCCCCAGAATGCAGTGCGTATATATCATAATATATGTTATTAATTTATTGCCCAGCCCTAAAATGAATAAATATTTGACATGTTCTCTCAGAAGAAAATTTAATAGCTGCACAGGTATTTGTCTTGGGGTCATTTTGAGTTTTTAGGAGTGACTTGTTTGTGTGTGCCAGGTTGAGTACAGCCAGCGCTACGCAGAGACTAACCCACAGGGCCTGAGTCTTCGTCACCTCCTCAGCGAAGCCCACCTCCTCCTCCGCTCCTCCCTGCTGGAGTCATCAGAGCACCGGCAGGCCAGTGAAGGTGCCAGAAAAATGGCCATCCAGACGCAGAGGGAGGAGCTGGAGGAGGCGTTCAGGCAGAACTGCGCTCAGCTTGGAGACAGTTTCAGCAGGTACCAGCGCTCTAAACTCTGCTCAGACTGATTAAAAATGAATTTTTAATGTTCAACTCGCATCACGTGTCTTTTAAAATAACTTGTCTTTCTATATTTTGATGGATTACATCAGTTGTCAATGAGCACATCAATAAAACTGCAATTATTTGCAACCTGGTTTCATCCTACACCAACATAGTAATTAGTAGAAGCTAATGCTAAAGTGCTACACCAACACAGTAATTAGTGGAAGCTAATGCTAAAGTGCTACACCAGTACAGTAATTAGTGGAAGCTAATGCTAAAGTGCTACACCAACACAGTCACAGCTCCAGTTGTAAATTCCTCCTGAACTTTTTGTGGCGACTCTCTATCTTGTCCGTTTAGCTTAATGAAGCCCATCTCTTGTTTTGTGTCCTGTTAGGGGCGGTCAGAAGGATTACCACCTGGCTTTGCCGTACTACAGGATGTCCGGTCTGTCGGTCACTGAGGTCATGTCCAGAAACCGTCCTCTCCCAGGCAGCCCTCACTCCTATGGACCTGGTTTCCTGTTTTATCTGAAAAATTACCTGTTAGAGGAAACGGACCAGAGCCTCAGTCAGGTATGAAAACCTTAAATTCTCTCTGAATTTTAATGACAGATCCAACCGATCCTAACCAGTTCGAGAAGCATAATTGGTCACCTTTAAGCTTATAGAATGATGACGTTAAACAAACAAACAAACAAAAAAATCTAAAACTGAGTTTTTCCGTCTTTATATGCAATCAGGAAGATGCAGATGAGGTCACTAGAATTTTCAGCCAATCAGAGCCCTCGATGCTGGTCAGTGTGTGCGCCAGCCCGTGCATGATGAACGTCGACCCGGCTGCAACGCTGCAGATTTTACAACGTCTGGAGGAAACGGCTGGCGAGGCGGTGCCTCTGACGATCACCATGGCGACCATGATGCTGCGCCTGGGCAACATGGCGCAGTACACAGAGCTGATGGAGCGACACTCTGAGGTGTCAGACTGTTCATGCATCGGATAAAAACACATTTTTCTCACTGTCTGGAGTTTAATCTGGCCAAATATTTCTTTTCTTAAGTTGTTTTGAATTATCAAAATTATTATTATGTTTTTTAAATGTCAGAAAACTTAGCAAGAACCTTTTGTTTTTTTTAGACTTTTGTGTAACTTTCATTGAATGAATTCACAAGACCTTCTGTTCTTGAGTAAATAAGTGACGATTACTTACAGAAGTTTATTTGTAAATTTCCAAAGTTTAAACTTTTAAATTCAAAGAAAGTTATAAAAAAAAAAATTAAAAAATGTTCTTGCGCATTTTCTGGCATTTAGCAAACAAGAGTAATTTTAGTAATTCTGACCTGAAACAGGAAAAGTTTGATCTGATGCAACTCCAGACATGAGGGGAAAAGTCTGTAAATATCAGGTTTTAACTGCATGTAAAAATAATAATTACATATTTTCAGATAGATGTGTTGCATGTTTTTTTGTAAACAACATGTGGGTTGAACTCTGTGTTGTGTATTCAGATGCTGCTGGTGTACGGGTTCATCGAGGAGCCGAGGTTGCTGCTGCACGCAGGAGGAGGGAAACGCCCTCAGGTGTGTCCGACGGCGTTGGCCGGCCAGCTGGCCGACTCCCAGCCTGGACTCCTGGTGGCGGCCATGGTGGCTTTACACGAGAACAACAAGGTTCAGCTGGAGCCGGCCGATCACGTCTTTAAGGTCCGTGCTGCTGCAGAGCCCCCTGGTGGACACGGAGAGGATCTGTTGCCTTTTCTGTTCCCCAGCTATTTATATTTGTAAATATATCCTCATCTGTTTTCCATACAGTCAGAGTGATAAAAAAAATGACAATTTAAAGTGAAATGTGTTTTTACATTCTTAAGTCTTTGGTGCAGAAAACTGGTTAAAATTTGATCCATTTGGTTTTGTTCTTTCTTGGATTTCTTTTATTTGTTTTTCTTTTTTCTTTGTCTCTGTTTACTGCTTTCTTTCTTTCGAAAGAATTAATTTCTTTTTGTGAGGTAACCCATCAGAACAATACCCCCTATGTCCGCTAGGGGCGCCGTTCTCTTCCTCCACTGGTCTTTCTGATTGCTGCAGATGTTCTGTAGGAACTGATGTTTGTTTGCAGGAGCTGGGATGTGAGAGCAGCCTGCAGGTGGACTTCTGGGAGGCGATGCTCATGGCGTCCTCCCAGGATGCCGTCATCCAGGAGCTTCTGTTCCGACTCGCTTCGGTTTACATCGACCGACTGACGGCCGGCGAATCCCCAACACAACACAAGTCGCTGAAAAGTGCGGATGACCTGGTAAAGGTTACACCGCCATCTGTATCTGAGAGCTTTTCCTCTGGCGGTTTGACTTCAGGCTGCTCTGTGCTTTGTGTTCAGATCAGCTGCTGCTCTCATTATGGCGCCCTCTACCCGTGGCTCACCATCCTGAACCCGGCTCACGCTTCCAGCTACCAACACCAGGAGGCGCTGCACAAACTGCAGGTGTGCAGACAGAAGGATGGATAAGGAAGAGGAGAGGAGCCACTAAAAAATAATTCAGATTTTCTCATAAATCCAACTTTAAACTCAGAATTTTGATTTTGAACTCAAAATTTAGCTTTTTTTCTCAGAATCTTGACATCTTTTGGATTTCTGGGTTTTTTTAATCAGAAAAAAATCTGACTTTACTTTACTCATACTTTATGTATGAATTTTGACTTTAATTGACAAATTCTGACGTTTTTCTCATAATTAAGTCTTTCTGCAAATTCTGACTTTCCACCAGAATTTGACTTTTTTTCCAAATTTTGACTTTTTTTCTCAGAATTGTCTTTTTCTATAAATTCTAACTTTAATATGACTTTTCTCTCAGAAGTTTGACTTTTCCCCCAAATGTAATTTTTTTCCCCCTCAGAACTTTTACATTTTTTCCCTCGGAAGCTTTAAAATCAGAAGCCAGAGTTCTCATTCTCAGATTAAAGTCAGAATTATTGTTCTCTTTTGTTTTGTGGCCCTTCTCCCCTCCCGTAGCTCTCTGGATGAGAGCTCAGACTGATGTAACTGTCCCTGCTGCTCTGTCCTGCAGTCGTTGCTCTGTGGTCCGTCCCTCTCCATCGGAAACGTCGCTCCTCTGTTGGAGAGTCTGTCGGAGGAAACGCTGTGGGGCTTCAGCCTGCACCTCCTCTGTGCCACCAGAAGGGGGCAGTATGGCCGCAGCATTGAGCGGCTGCTGGACCGCTGTCCTCAGGCCATCATAGCCTACGCCAACCACCAGCTACAGGACAAACACATGGCATGTCCTTCATTCACTTTATTTTGTTTGTGTGGCTTTTTTAAACATTTTATTGAGTTTTTCTCATGTTTTCTTCAGGCTCTCTGGTGGCAGAAGCTTCTTCCTGAGCTGTGCAGCCGGACGAGAGCGGCCGCTGACAACGGCGTCCTGCTCGGAGCGCTGAAAGGTGGAGGAAATGTCCCAACTGTAGCAGAAAAATCTACCAGCTGACTATCAAAACGGTTTAATAACATCAGATGTAAAAGCTTAAATTACAGATTCGAGTCTTAAAACAAAGTTCAACTTCAGTTTATTAGTTCAATTTGTAATATTCACTTGGGTAGTTACTGGGTACATTTACTTCAGTAACTATTTGAGAAGTGTACTTTTAGTAGTGTTTTTTCTACAGTGCACTTTGTACTTGAGTCATTTTATTATGAAGTATTTCTACTCTTACTTGAATAAAATGTCTGGATTCTCAACCCACTGAGTGGAAAAACAAACATGTCTAACATTTTAAAGATTCTGGACAAATATTTGTAAACTTTTGAATTTGAGGAAAATTTAAAAAAAAAATGTCCTCGACACGTTTTCTGGCATTTAGCAAATAGAAATAATTTTAGTAATTTTAACTAAGCTAAACAAGAAAAGTTTGGTCTGACTTTATGAAAAAAAGAAGTGATGATGATGTACCAGTTAAGTTGTAATTTTATGAGAATTTGTATTTAAAGCTGCGTCACAATGAAGGACACTGAACGTGTTGTGAAGTTTTACTTGTGCCTTTACAAATGAAGACATTCTTAATGTTTCCACACATCAGCATCACATCATCGTCAGTAGCAGGACTTGGTGCAAACAGCTGTGGGACTGGTTTGTCCCGTCAGATCTCGGTAAATCGAAGCTTCTTTTCTCGTTCGCTTCTCGTAATTTTACGATTTTCATCTGGTAAATATTCTTCATCCTGTTCATATTAGACTCTGTTCTCATAATATTATCACTTTAACGAATTAGAGCCCAATAGTCTGTTGTATTCTGCTTTACTGACACAAAATGCAAACGTCAATTCATCAGCTGTGGTTTCCATGCCAACAGAGACGCTGGTGGTGGTTGCCATGGAGACGAGCCCGGCAGAGTTTCTGGAGCTCCTGCCAGACGACGGCTCGGCGTCGTACTTCCTGCCTCACCTGTTGACGTGCGCCCAGAGACACCTGCCGGCCTGAGAGGCTGACTCAGCAAAAACAAACGCAAAGCAAACATTCAATCATGATGGATGAATCTGAAAACGACTTCCTGTTCCTGCTGCGGAGTCAGAACAACATTTTAGTTTTTTTCCTAAGACTATCAGGGTGTGAATTTTTAAAGTGCTTGATGTAAATCTGAATCTTTTAATCAGTTTTATGGCTGTAAAATCATAGACTGGTGATTATTTATCATGGATTCCAATCAAACTTCACTTCCTGCTTCATTTCGTTCATGTCTGAGTAAAATATCTGTAATAAGAGATGAAACGCCTGTAATAAGAGATGAAACGCCTGTAATAAGAGATGAAACGCCTGTAATAAGAGATGAAACGCCTGTAATAAGAGATGAAACGCCTGT
>NW_006800759.1:0-15275 GCF_000485575.1 Poecilia formosa | reverse complement strand
CCTGTAAGATGAAATGAAACACCTGTAAGGAGAGATGAAACACCTGTAAGGAGAGATGAAACACCTGTAAGGAGAGATGTCTTGTTGAACAAAGTTTCTTTTTTTAGCTTTTTTTTCTTTGGTATTTATTGAAAATAAATCTTTTATTCAAACTACATTCTGAAAAAAGCATTTTGCTTTGATTTCCTGGAATATTTTATTAAAACTTAATTATTTTTGGCTACTTTACTGTAAAACAATCCCAATAATAATGTTTTGTAATTTTGTCTCCAGACTGTTTCTGCATCCAGGTCGGAGGCACTGGGTTTGCAGATTAAGCTGAAATTTGGATTTAAACAGTTTTTATTTTGTTTTTTTGTACATTTAGCTGGAAAAATCCTGAGACCTGGTAGAAAGGGAATGAGCGTCTGATGGTTACAGTTTGATAATGAGCATTAATCAGGCAAGCAATGTCCATCAACTGAATGTAAACTCTGTAATTACATCTATACGGAACCATATTAATGCCAATTCTTTGTCGTTATAACAAGATTTTTAAAACTTGTTATAATGACATTTATGTCTCATTAAAACCAAAATATCTCGTCTGTTAAATAAGAAAAGTTGCAGCGGTAAAACAGCAACACCTGGTGTTTTTAGACGTCGTCATAGAAAACCTCATTACGCCTTTTTAATAATTTATAATCTGACTGGATTTTTTTCTCCATTTTAATAAGAAACTTTTGTGTTTTAACAAGGTTTGTTATGAAACTTTCTGCAACTCTTAATGTTTTTCTTCCATTCAACTTTCCAGTAAAATGTTTGTATGCATCTCTCTGTGTACAAACCATTTTTTGGCGTATTCTCCTTTTGGAGAGTTTCTGTAGCTGTATTTCCATTAATCATGGAATTATGCAAATTGATAGTACATAAACAAATGTGCTTAATGGAAACTTGTTTTTCAATTTAAAGCTTTATCATGTCGAAGTTGGTGTGTTTTACAAAATTGCCATGGAAACACTTCTTTACATCAACAACTGGATCTTACTACTGGCAGAAACCACAAAGAAGATGACAGGAAGTGGTAGAGTTATGTTTTTTCTTTTTATTCTTATTTCGCATAAAAACTTTTAAAAGAAATGACGACCGTTTCACATTTAGCATTAGTTCTAGGTAATATATTTTAGATATTTCTCTCTAACTGATACACTTAGCAAAAGTACAACTAACAGTAGAAAACATACAGGACAGATGGACAGAAACAAAACCACGGTACAAAAAGAAATAATTAAAAGTGAAAGTAAAACCTGAGGCTTATAGCAGAATAAATTCAGATTGGTACAGGAGGGTTTTCATTACTTATATCAACGAACCTATTCACATGATTTTAATTGCGTTTTTTCTCAGAAAATCTTAACACTAATTTTGGATTTTCACTAAGATGAGATCAAGATGAACAGAAATGGTTAATCTCGAGTTTTTGAGTTAAAAAGATTCATTTTTACTCTGGTTACTAAATAAAACTAAATGTTTCATTTTCAGGTTATCTCGTCTTGTTTTTGTGAAACTATTACAATCTAATCAGGAGTATTGATTTATCGGCTTTAGTTGCTGGTGGCAGACTGAAGTCGTCTGTTTCTGTTCCCATGACTTAAAGCAAACAAATCATTTTAAAACACATCGGTGTGCAAACTTCACCCAGACCTGACATTACAGCTTTAACACTTTCTAAAGTCAACATCCAGGCAAAATTCAAGGAATGTTCTTTATTTGACTAAATGTTTGTGTATTTTTCTGTCACAAAGGTCACATTCAATGATCCGCAAGCAGAAATTGATGAATCGCATCAATAAAAACCTTCTTCAGCCACGTAAACACGGCTGGATCAGGAGCTGCGTTTCCAGAGACCAGGCAGTCACTCAGAAGAGGGAGTAGACTGTGACCTTTGACCCCTGATAGGCCTCAGCTGGAGCTGATGAGCCTCAGCTGGTTAGATGTTTGGACGTCTTTGCTTCTGCTGAACCTGGAAACTTCAGCTGGGCTGAAACGTGGGTTTGTTTCTCTGGACAGGATGGAGCTTTGTGAGAAAAAGTCGGCGTTGCTGGGAATCGCAGAAAACATCGAGATGAGGCTTTTCTCTTCAAAAGAAGAAACTGTGATCATAACGACGCAGGAAAAACAGGAGAAGGAACAGGTTCGCTCTTCAAGATGAAACTTCATATTTACACAGTTGGGTTTTGAGTAATTTTTTAAAAATATATACTTTTAGTAGTACTTTTACTGCGCTGTACTTTTTACCTTTACTTGGGTAACTTTGTTATAAAGTATTTTTTCTCTTACTTGAGTAAAATGTCTGGATTGAATGAAAATCAAACATGTTTTAACCAGAAATCCATCAGACTGAGACACTCACCTGATGTTTCATCAGTTTTTTATTGAAAGAAACTGATTTAAAATTTTTTACTTGATTTTGTGATTATTTATTTATTTGAATTATTGTCATTTTGGTTCTTAAAATATAAAAATTTCCACTTAACCTTATGTTTTGGACCCTCTGTAATTTTATAATATTAAATTTGATCAGATACTCAGTACTTGAGTCGACTTTTTAACAAATACTTCAGTAACTTCTTGGATGGATCCTTTTATTTTCACTTGAGTAAAAACGTATTGAAGTCGTGCTGCTCAAACTTCAGCATAAAGTTTCATTACTCCCCCACCTCAAATTATTTCCAAGTTGATGTAAAGTCGAACTATCATCATGTGGTTCTTCTGTTCTTGATGAAAAATCAATATGAAAATTTCCCAACATTATTTGACTTTAACCGATTTAGTAACAAACCACAGCGAGTGAAGCTCGTTTTTCAAGTTTCAGAATCTTTTACGCTCATCACAAATCGGAAAGCAAGTTTCCTCATTCTGTGAAGAAACATTTTTCTGCTCAAATCAGTTGTTAAAATCAATCCTGATATTTCCTTCCTTTTAAAAGCATTTCGACAAATTCAATCAAGATGTTGTACCACTAATATTTAGTATAATGTCAAAGTTTTGTAAATAATTATTTCATTGATACTTTTGAAGGCTAAACTAAAGAACTGAAGCTTTTAAAAATCATCATTCTGTCTGTTTATCAAGAGTCTGCAGCCTTTACAACTTTAAGAGACATTTTAAAACAGTTTAGACAAAAACTACTTCAGAACATTTTTGGTATTTTTAAGTAAGGGCAGCACTACTTCAATATATTTTTACTCAAGTAAAAGTAAAGAGTATCCATCCAAGAAATCGTAAAAAAGTATTTGGTAAAAAGTTCTGAGTAACTCATCAGATTATCAACCATTTAATATTTAAAAATTACATCATCACATGAACCAAAGTATAAGGTTAAGTGGAAATTTTGGTATTTTAAGATTTAAAATGACAATAATTCATATCAATGAAAAAATTACAAAATCAGGCAAAAGAAAATTTTTCCAAATCGGTTTATTTTAAAAAAAACTTCAGAAACTTTAACAGAAATGCAGGCGTGTGTCTGAGTCTGGTGAATTAAAACATGTTTGTTTTTCATTCAGTTGGTAGAAAATCCAGAAATTTCACTCAAATAAGAGAAGAGATGCTTCATAATAAAATCACTCAAAGTAAAACTAAAAATGTTACTCAAGTAAATGTAATTAGTTACTAACCAGCTCTTGTAAACGTCTCCTATAACCAAATGGTTTTAAGGTTAACAAAACATGCTGACATGGTAAATAACAGAGAAGCTCTGCTGTTAGCGGATCAGTTCGATTCCTAATGAGACAAAAATCTTAACCTCTTGAGGCCCCAGAAATGCAAAAATGACAGAAATTAATGTAAATGGTGCATAATAGTAATAATAATCCTTCTGACTGCATATTTTAAATTTTCCATGATATAATCTGTCTTTATTATTCAGCACATTTATGTTGTGTAAATATATTGAATTAGACTTAATGATGTTAAATCAACTTGTTTTTGTGTCTGGAGACTCTTTAGGTTCAAAGTAAAGCAAATAAATTTGATCTGAGATGTAAATATACATTTTGTAAAGTTGTTGAGGTCACAGTTTCATTGATCAAAGTCAAATTGTCCTGTTAAAATCAGAAACGAGCTAAATGATCTTTGTTCATGGAACCGTTTTGGTTCTGCTGTGTTTATGTAATCAGGACGGTGCCGGTTCGCTCAGCCATCCAGCACATTTTCTTTTTGGATCATTTGACTGCGTTCATCCAGAATGGAGAAAATTCTCTTAGTTACTGTCAACAGAGGAACAAGAAAAGGACGAAACACAGAAGAACTGAATGAATCTGTTCCAGTAAAAGTTAAATTCCTGCCAGCGTTTCTAAACTTCAGGCCTCCATAACATTTATTTACTCGTCTTGATTAACTCCAGACCCGTTTCCCTTTGTTAGACCCGGAGGCTCCAGTACCTGGAGCATCCTCTGGCCCCGGACCTGGAGGCAGAGGAGGAGGAGGATGAAGACCTGCTAGTCGAGGTCAAAACCAAACAACCAGCAGAACCAAAAACGAAACCTCCCGTCGCCAAGGAGACGTTTTATGGTTCACACATAACAGACGACACAGACATCGAGATGGAGGTAAGAGACGAATCCAGTACAAAGAAATACTTTAATGTTAAAATGTTCCTATTTTCAGACGATGCTTGTAGAGTTAAAGTCAGTTTCTGTCCCTCCAGGCTTTTCCACCCATCAGGCTTTCTGACATCGAGCTGGTCGAGATGAAACCCGGCGGCTCCGACGCCGCCGCTCCGGTCAGCCTCAGCTTTTCTCTCTTTCTCTTATTATTAATCTAATTATTTTCCAAATTATTTCACTTGGTCCTTCACTGTATTTGTCATGTTAAGCAGTAATAAATAAAACGGAAACAATAAATACAATTAATTGTAAAGTAAATATAAACAAAACTGTCCTTCAAAAAAATGTCTGAGATCAAAACACGAGGCTGGAGGCTTTTATCATCCAGTTTTTAGAAGAAAGAAAAGATTAAATATAAAAAGTAGAAATTTTATGAAATTCTCTAACTTACTGCAGTATTTTTAATGGACAGTAATTTGCAAGTGTTTGTCTATCAAAAGGTCAAACTCAATGAGATATTTAGATTTTCTGTAATATTCTTGTTGCATATTTCTGTCATGTTTCTGGTAGATTTTGTACTGTTTGTTGCAGAGCTGCAGCTTGGTTTCACGTTTTATGTTGCAGTCATTGCCTAACAAACCTCGTCACCTTAAATGGAAGAAAGTGAATCCAGAGAAGAGCAGACATGTGGTGAAAGACGTGATCTGCCTCCCAAAGGATCATTACCTGGAGCAGCTGGACAGGTGAGGCCTGAGCCTCAACACCATGAAGCACCAATTCATTTAAATATCAAAACTTAAGGCTGCAGCGTCAAACTTTTATAAGAAAAAATGTTTTTTACATACTTGTTAAAAGTATGTTGTGACCAGAGTTGGGTAGTAAATGGTTACATTTACTGAATTACATTCAAGTAACTTTTTTTGAAAGAAATGTACTTTTATAAGTATTTTACTATGCTGTACTTTTTATTTGAGTGATTTTATTATGAAGTATTTCTACTCTTGAGTAAAATTTCTAAATTCTCTACCTACTGAACAAAAACAAAACAACAAAAGCCTACAGTTTTTATTAAAGTCTCACAAGTTCATCGACTACTCTGACTACTTCTGCTATTAGTGTGTGGAAAGTTTCTTTCTGTTGACGATAATCAGAATTTAAATGAAATGAAACTATTTTTACTGTCCTGCACGTTTTTGAGTAAAACTTGTGGATTATCTGGTTTATCGTTGTCGTCCGGTAGGTGGCGGTAAATGCAAATTAAGTTGGTTTCCCAACCGCCAATAAAACACAAAAGAACAGAAGCCTGCCATTAATGCTAAAAGTAGTTAGCATAGCCAAACGGCAGATAACCTGTTTTCCTGTAATAGTAAGTTGTTTTTCCACCATTATCATTTTTATCGCTAATGGTGATAAAGTTGTTTAATCGCTCTAAGATCCTCTTTTGAGGGTTGTTTTTGACCGGAGTGGTTCATTTTTACAGCTCGTGGAGGAGCTGTCACAACATGGCGACTGTCTTAATAAATATGGATTAAACTTATTTTATAAGTTACACCCTTCAGCTTTAAGAGTTATCTACACAGACAAATAATATATTTTCACAATCTGCGACTCGGTAAACGTTTGTGTTTTTATACTTTAGTAAACGACCGACTCCCCAACAATTTGCTCTGGCGGCTCGCATCACGGTGGACTCCAGCTGGTCAGCCAATCAGATGCAGAGCCGCCTGGCGTCGCTTTTCCAAACGCAGTTCGTAAAGAAACCGGGACAAAAGTTTTCCTTCACGTATCTGCAGGTTGGTGTGGTTGTTCTGCTCCAAAATGCGTCCGAGTCTCCATTTGAAGCCTAAACTGTCTGTTTCAGAGCGTGCGGAGCTCCAAAGTGCTGTTTGTCCCTGATTGTCCTGCGGAGGGCTGGACTGGAGAGCAGGTGCTCCGGATCAGTGAACACGGTGCTTTGTATATATTTAGTCACCACAGCTTTGAACAGGTACAACACAACATGTTTTATTTTTTAAATTAATCTGTCAACAGCAGATTTCTATCTTCATACTTGTTTACAAGAATGTCTAGTGAATTAAATGTTCCTATGCTGGATTAAAATGCCTTTTAAAAGAAGGTATTTCACTTAACACTTTTCTGATATCAAAATGTTTTTTTATAAGTTTGACAGAATAGTTTAATCCTAAATGCCGTGTTTTCATTAAGCTGCAGGCAGAAAACATCAGTTTGTCTGTAATTCTTTATAATAAGTCTCACTTGGTGAATTGAGTTACTGAAATAAATGAACTTTTCAATAATCTAATTTATTGAGATGCACTGTAGATACTAGATCTGCATTTATATGCCATCCAGTTAAATATTAAAGATAATTTTGCAACAATTAATTTTATTTATGTAGCACAAATTTATAACGGATGTTGTCTTGAAGCACAAACCATTTCAGTTCAGTCTAATTAATCCCAGTTATCAAAAAAGTAAGTTCATTATTCAGATTAGTTTAAAAGGTTTTTGAATAAAACTTAATGTCAGGGTTTTATTGTTTCGTTAACTCAGTGACTGGGTTTTTTTAGTCATACAGAAAATTAGAATTATACGCCCAGTGAGTCTCGTTTGTCAGATTAAAAGTACATTTTGTAAAGAAAATAAAAACCAAAAACTAGGTAGGTTTTAAACATGCTTTTTATTTCGCCCCTATTTATGTTTTTAAAAATTGTATTGGTCATATGTAATGTTTTAATTCAAATTGTTTTCAACAGCTTTAAATGGAAAGTTATTCTAATTAACAGAAATAAAGGCTTTCAAACATTCATCAGTGTGTAGCTAACCTATGTAAAGTTTCACTTTGTAATTAAGTTCCTTAAATAAAAGGGTTTTTCAATAATATTCTATTTTTTGAATGTATTTGCAGTATAAAGTCTTTCATACCAACCCAAACAAACTGAATTTGACTCATTAAGATAAAAATTAAGTTTAATCTGTCTGGATTGATTGTTTTGTTTGCTTCCTCCAGACAATACTTTTTGTGAATTGCTGAAATATTAATGAATTGGATTGAAATAAATTTCTGTCAAAATGTTTTATTTTTTTCTCGCTGCACCGCTCAACTTGTTACACCAACAGGCACAAAAAGCATCTGTCTTAAAACGGTAAGAAAACATTGTTTTGTGAGTGGAAACTTAAAAATAACACAAACAGCTGTTTTAAATACCTGAACGTTCACAGGAAGGAATCAGGGTCAAAGGTCAGCAGAGGGGGTCGAGGTCCAGTGGGACAGAACCAGCCGTGTGTCTGCCGGGCTCCTGAGAGGGTCAGTTAGTCTGGTGTAAAATCTGATTGGTCAAAGAAAGTCTTCCTGTTCACTTCCTGTTTCCTGTGCAGCTCACCCTCAACCTGGACACCATTCTGAGGTTATTCAGACTGGAAAACACAAACGCAGACGCAGAAACTGCAATGCAGGTGAGCAGAGGAGACGTCCTTCCTGCTGCTCTGCAGCAGGTCAGGAACCCAGGATTCTGCTTCAGATCCACACCTGCAGTTTCCTTCAGTGGCGACGAGGAAACGCTCAGCCAGGATGAAGCTCTCAGGGAGTTCTTCAGGTTTGGATTCGCCCCTGATGTTACGGTTTCAGGCACTGATTCAGTTTATGTTTAGTCATTAACTAAATGTACTTCAGTCTGTTAACATCTGCCTACAGTAGCGTTTCTCAGACTTTATCAGGATAAAGACCATCGGTTAACATTTTGGCTTATTTTCAGTTCTGAAAGTGGATTCTAAGCTCTCCAATAATGTCGCACATAAAAACAATTTAAAAAAATATTTACTACCAAGTGTTGTGCATCAATAACATTTTATAGCCATTTGTAATTTAAAATAAAAGATAAATGGACTTGAGTTGCTTTGGCAGAAACAAAAACCAGCATTAAATATAAAATTTTCCACCCATTTCCGTATTTAACTTGAGTCATTTTAAGTAAATAAAAGCAATAGCTGACATGTGAGCAGAGCATTATGCGGAAGCCAAGTCGGTTCTGACCAACGGAGATTTGAGTCCTGCGGTTCACATGGAGCCGTTAAAAGAATCGAGTCGCTCAGAAGGTTTTTCACATAAAAATAATCCTGTTGTTTTTGTCTTTCCTCCCATATCTTCAGTTTTTCTTTTGACTGAGAGGATTAAAACCATTGTAATTTTTAAACACAATCCTTTGGTAAGCTAGCTGTATGCACTTTGACCTCAGCTCACAGTAAATAAACGGTTGTTTACATGCAGTACCTTACGGACCACTAGGGGGCGCTGGCGAGGAGCACAGTTTGAGACTGGCTTGGTTTACGCCTTCTTTTGGTGTTGTAGTTTGACCGCCAGCCAGCAGGGGGCGCCGCTGGTCCACTGCGTTTTAATTGGTTGCTATCTTTGAGCGATGAAGGTGTGTTTTGCATCCTGAGATGATTTCCTCCCGTTCAGGCTGACCCTCCTGGAGCTGCAGCAGAGTTGTGTTTTTGAGGGTCGTCCGGAGCGTTTGTTTTTCACCTATGACCTCACAGCGCTGGACGACGGGTTGTACTACGAAGCGGGCGTTCTGATTGGCTGGTCGCTGGCTCATGGAGGACCTGGGCCGTGCTGTCTGCACCCCGCCCTCTACCAGGTTCGCCTCTCAGCAGGAACCATTTTATTCTGCATGATACAAACATGAACCTGCTGACAGCTGAAGCTACGCACAAAAACAAGAAGAGCTGAATGTTTTTATTTAGTGGTAACAGACTTAAATACGTTTGATCTTTAAACCAAACGTATTTAAGAACGGCACGCGGGCGTTCCGTTGCAGGTTAAATGTTTATAAATTTTAAACCTTTAACTACATCTAAAAAAATAAAACGAAGCATACCGGTAAATATTCATTCCTTTTTTTAATGAATGTGATTGTAACATTATTATTAACTTAATTTAGCTGAGAATGCTTTGGGAAAACAGTCATCATATATAATGGGATGTTTTACGTTCAGTAAACAAGTTAAAACCACATTTGCGTTCAGAACTTATGCAGATCATTGCAGGTATCATATAAAATATTTTTCTCTGGTTGTTCCTGCAGCTGATGTGTTGCCAAAGTGCATCTTTGGAGGATTTTAACTGGAGCGACGTCGTTGATGCTGAAGCTCGACTCCGACTGCAGGAGGTGGAGCGAACTCATCCTGATCAACATCCACGGCTTATTTCAGTGTTTATGAAAATATAAATAAAATGCTCAGCCTGCACCACACATGACAGCTGAGGAGTCCTAGTTGGTAGAGGAGTCGCACTGCAGAGTGACTGTAACCTGGTTGTTTTTCCCTGTGTGGACGTCATGCAGCCTGTGTGTCTCATCAGACAGTTTATCAGCCTACATGAAACCCTGAGTGTGTTTTTCTCTCCTAGCTGCAGAGCTGCAGCGACGTGAAGCATCTCTCTCCCAGCCTGTGCGACTGGCTGTCCGGCTGTGGGATCCATCCGGCCTGTTCCAAAGAGATTCCCGCCGTTTACGGCCGGTTGGTGAAACACCACGTCTACCACAGGTCTGAGCCTTTCGTCTGAACATCAGCTCTGTCAGCTGCTGCTGCCAAAAGCTGAGTTTTCATTACAAATCTGTGCAAATATTTGTAAATATTCTGCTGATGCAAAACAAAAACCCCACAATTTTACAAATTGTATGATGACTTATTGGGGCATTGTAAATGTAACAAGAAAAAAGGAGTAAATTTGCACCAAACATTTTTTCTAGAAATAAATTGGAAATTTCTGGAAAAAATTCTAATTAATTCTAGAAAGATTTTCTCTAAATTTGAGTTTTTTTCTTGGCTTTATTTGTTTTTTTATTTTACTTTTTATAACTCAGAATTTTTTTTTCTTGAAAATTTCTAGTGTTTTGACTGAAATTTGGGCCAGTATGCCAAAATTTTCTACAAAAAACAAGATTTCTAAGATCCAAACTTTGCACATAAAAAAACCTGAGAAATTTAATTTAATCTCATAAATTTTCTTGAAACATTGAAATTTAAGTTTGAAAAGTTTAAAATTTTGAGAAAAATCTCACAAATTTTAAAATTCGAGAAATTTCAACATCATTTTTTTTTTTAGAAAAGATGTTGAAATTTGAGATTAAAAAGTTGGAAATCTGTGACATTAATCTCAGAAATTTTCTAGAAAAACAGAATTTTCTGAGCGCCAAAAATTAAAAATTTGTGACCAAAAACTCAGAAATTTTGAGCCAAACGCGGCTCCAGTCTGACTGCCTCCTGAACTCCAGGGTGGCCAGTATGATCTCCCAGTTCCTGGAGGGCTTGAACAGCTGTGGGCGGCTGTGGGATCTGGTGAACTCGCACTGGGAAGCGTTTCTGCCAGTGATGACCAGTATGACCAGTACGGAGCGGCGGGCGCCGAGCCTGGAGGAGTTCAGACGCCTCTTCACGTTTTGCTTCAGCGATCCGGACTCTGAGCTGAGGGGAGCTGAGGAAACCACAGCGGCTCAGTGGGAAACCGTCCTGAGTATGGTCAGCGGTAAGCACACACACACACACACACACCGGCTGAGCTGATGAACCGATCAACGCATTTCCTCCTCCTGTTGAATCAGACGGTGAAGCGTGTTTCTCCTTTGAAGACCTCCTCCTCTTCATCACAGGAGCCCATCATCTTCCTCCGCTTGGTTTCCCCAAACTCGTCTCTCTGCGTTTTTACTCACAGGTTGGTATCGGCGATCACCAACCAATAATCAGTGATTATTGGTGATCATGAACTACATGTGTCCATTCCTGTGTGAGGCTGAACACCAACGGTTAGATTATGAAACGCCACAGAATAATCTGATTTAAATTAACGATTTAAATCATAAACATAATGACACAAAGATTTTTACACTGCAAAAAATACCAGATGGAATTACGATGGTGAACGTAAAATAGATGGAGTATTAGAGACTGATATCACCAGAATAAAGTGGCAATATGAGAATAAAGTCATTATGACAGAAATGTATGGGGGGAAAAAAGTCATAATGAGGAGAAATTCATAAAAATGAACAAGTAAAATTGTAATATAAAAATAAAGTCGTATTACCAGAATAAGGTCCCAAAAACAAAAATAAACCCATATTTGGAAAAATCAAGTAACAGTAATTATATGAGAATAAGTTAATATTTCAGGAATAAAGTTGTAATATTAGGACAATGAAGTAATTTTATGGGGAAAAAGTCATAAGTTTTACTTTCACTATCAGTTTTGGAGATGGGACCTGCTTAATCTGTCTAAATATCAGCAAATTATTATCAGGAGCTCGACTTTAAAATGAATATATATAAAAAAATCACAGAAAATATCAGATTTGAAGCTTTGTTCTCATTTAGCAACTTTATTCTAATAATTATTTCATGATATGACCTTATCGTCATCATATCCTGGTTTTATTATAATTAAAAATAAATAAACCTCCGTCTGGCCCTGATGCTCTGTAGTGGTGAGTTCAAGCCTTTAATTTAGTTTTTATTTCAAAGGTGAGAAGATATTTCCACTAAACTGGCCTGAAAATCTTCCACGGTTTCCCTTAATGTGACATTAATTTATTTAAATTATTTTTTCAGGACCCGTCCTCGTCCGACCCGATTCTCCCTCACGGTTCTGAGGATTCTCTGGAGCTGTTTCTGCCCAGAGGAGTCCCAGAGGCTTCGGACCTGCTGGTGCTGCTGAACAGAACCTTACACACAACTCTGGATCGAAGCTGTTTGCATGCAGGCAGAGATCAAATCTCTCCTGAAATGACGACGTAGTTCTTGTAAAAAGAAGCAAACATGTCGTCTGCTCAAGTGTTTTAACTCCTGATTAGATTTTATTGATGAATTGTTGACAGAGTCCTGCTGGTTGTTTTCTCTGTTTGGATTGTTTTGTGTATTTTAACAAACCCTGGATGATGATTCAAGTCATTTATCCCAACAATAAAAATGTTGTTTATACACATAATCTTGTAATTTACAGTGAAATTCCACAGTTGGGAATTTGAAGATGGTCTACTTAAATAGTTTTATTTTTAACATTTAATGTATATTTAATTCTTTACTCCAAAGTACACTTGTTAAGGTTGCAAAAATGTTGTAATAAAGTTAATTTAAGGTAAATAATTTTCATTTTGCATGAACACTTCTAACAAATGAACAAGTGTCGTGCGAGTCCTGAAATCATAAACATACCAGTATTATTACATTTTGGATTTGTATTTTGTCAACAGATATCAGACTGGTTTCTTTTTCTCCATTTTTATCTGTTTGGATCATTTCCTTCCTTTAAGGTTTAAGAAGAGCAGAAAATTCACTTGGAATTTGAAATAAATTGGTTAAGATCAAAAGAAAACAAATTCTTTAAAAGCATGTCAAAAATTACAAAAATATTTATTTTTCCTGTTTCTATCCAAGCAGAAAAACAAACTAAATGTTTAGAAATTACATTTAATTCAACTGTGCAAGTTTTTTTTCTTGAAAATTTCTAAGATCTAAAAAGTTTAGTATTTTTCTTGCAAATGTTTTAATTTTCAAGCTCAGAAAAGTCCTTGTATTTTCTAGAAAATTTCTGAGATTAACCTCAGAATTTCTAAAAATTTCTACATAAATTTAGGTTGCATGTCGTACTTTTGTCATATTTAATATGACATGTTCCAAAAGCTCCACTTTAACTGGTTTTTGAACTGAGGTAATATAAAGATAAATGACTTGCAGTCCATATGAATTCCTTAATTGTATTTTAACTGCAAAGCTGAAAAAGTTAAAATACAATGAAAACGTATATTAAAATAAATGTGAAGTTATCAACAAAAACTATTTAATTCAAAGAGTTTTAAAAATGATTGTACATCTGCAAAACTGAGAAAAATGCAACTAAAGTAGACTCTGCAGTAAAACAATAAAAAATAAACATTTGATTAGAAAATGCACATAACTCAGATTTTTATACTAAGAATAAGACTTTGCATAGTCAATCATGAAAAGAGAAATCATTGAGTTCAGAAGTTATGTTGAATCTACACAAACTAAACTTTGGTATTTCATGAGGGTTTTCCAGAAAGCAGGTTATTTATAAAATGATTAACTCTGGGAAAACTCAGGTTTTCTGTTCCAGACGGATTGATATTGAAACAAAAATAATTTCTGTTTTAGACTTGGTGAAGGTTTTGACCTACATTTAAGGTGTTCCAACTTCAACGTGGATAATATTTACTGGCTAAACATCGTCCATATCCAACTCAAAGTTCAGATACTCAACCTTGACTGAACTTAAAGTGATTAGCTGCTGGAACTGAAAACCAACTCTGAGTTCATCTACCCAGAAATCATGGAGAGGCTGTTTGTTAAACTACCTTTGTGGAAAACTGCCTAATATGCAAAATGTTAATATTTAAAATAAGCAACAATAAGTATAAATATCATTCACACTTATGTTGATGTAACATTTAAATAACAGAGAACATGTCATGTAGATGCTGTGTTTGGCTATGGGTTAACTCCAACCCGTTGAATGCGTCGTACGGTCATCTTGGGGGCGGTTCCATTAAGGAGCTGCTCTCTGAAAAACTAAATGAAGAGAAAGAAAGTGTTAATATTTATGATTCTTTTTGATGAAAAACCAAATAATTTGTGAGTTATTGTAGCTTACATACCTGTTCAATGAGATGAACTATGGTTCCATTGCTGATCTCTCCAGAAGATGTTAACTTCATGTTTAGATGTGTCAGGTACTCCAAACCTGTAGGGATGAAAAGAAGCCAATTAATCAGTGGATTAATTTACTCCAAGAAAAGTTATGTTGCTGTTTTGAAGTGATTTACCGTTAGACGTTTGGCCTGTAGGAGGCGGAGCTGCAGTTGTAGTTGGTGGACCCACAGTTGTAGTTGGTGGACCCACAGTTGTAGTTGGTGGACCCGCAGTTGTAGTTGGTGGACCTGCAGTTGTAGTTGGTGGACCCGCAGTTGTAGTTGTTGGACCCGCACTTGTAGTTGGTGGACCTGCAGTTGTAGTTGGTGGACCTGCAGTTGTAGTTGGTGGACCCACAGTTGTAGTTGTTGGACCTGCAGTTGTAGTTGGTGGACCCACAGTTGTAGTTGGTGGACCTGCAGTTATTGATGGGACTGCAGGTGTAGTTGGTGGACCCACAGTTGTAGTTGGTGGACCCGCAGTTGTAGTTGTTGGACCTGCAGTTGTAGTTGGTGGACCCACAGTTGTAGTTGTTGGAGCTGCAGTTGTAGTTGTTGGGGTAGCAGTTGTAGTTGTTGGAGAAGGAGTTGTAGTTGTTGAGGCTGCAGTTGAAGTTGTTGGACCCGTAGTTGTAGTTGTTGGAGCTGCAGTTGTAGTTGTTGGAGAAGCAGTTGTAGTTGTTGGACCCGCAGTTGTAGTTGTTGGGGTAGCAGTTGTAGTTGTTGGACCCGCAGTTGTAGTTGTTGGGGTAGCAGTTGTAGTTGCTGGACCCGCAGTTGTAGTTGGTGGACCCGCAGTTGTAGTTGTTGGACCCGCAGTTGTAGTTGTTGGACCCGCAGTTGTAGTTGTTGGGGTAGCAGTTGTAGTTGTTGGAGAAGGAGTTGTAGTTGTTGAGGCTGCAGTTGAAGTTGTTGGACCCATAGTTGTAGTTGTTGGGGCTGCAGTTGTAGTTGTTGGAGAAGGAGTTGTAGTTGTTGAGGC
>NW_006800758.1:91191-96212 GCF_000485575.1 Poecilia formosa | reverse complement strand
CGTTCCCCTTGTTTTACAGTGGGGAACACTATCTGATGGCCATATTTCACCCATCAGATAACGTTCCCCCTATGTTAAAATCACCCATCAGATAGCGTTCCCCTTGTTTTACAGTGGGGAACACTATCTGATGGCCATATTTCACCCATCAGATAACGTTCCCCCTATGTTAAAATCACCCATCAGATAGCGTTCCCCTTGTTTTACAGTGGGGAAACGGTATCTTTATAATTCCACTGTTGAAAATGAGGCTCTAACATTCACAAATGAGATTGAAATAAATTCCAGTCCAACATCTGGTTTGAGGTGATTCCTCTGGAACCTGTTGGAGGAAAAATGTCCCAACTTCAGAAGATGAGCTTTAACCTAACAGAGCTCTGTGGTTCCTCCTATCAGTATGGGAGTCAGGGTGAGGAGGCGCCATGTTAGGAAGAGAAGTGGAAGCAGGATCTTCAGAACAAACAGGTCATGATGCTGGGCTACTGATTATCCCTCTGTCTATACATGATCAATAGAACCTGTTTAAAAGCTAAAATGAATGGTTATATGCCAGACATGGAAAACTGGGATGCACTCCATGCCATGATGTTCAGAATTTAGGTCTCATGGCATCTCAAGGTTCAACATTGCAGCCAGTGGGCTGAGGGAAATACAGCTTTATTTTGTAACAATTCAAGAGCTACCAGCTTTTATCGCTTCACAAAAAAATTAATCAGCACAGAAACTCCAAAGCATATATATATCACCTTTAAATTTTGGGGGGGGTACTATGACCAATAAATTATATATATATACAAACTGTAAAACAGTCAAATTATTCTTTGGAATCCATAGTAATTTTAACAAGCTGACAAGATGGCAAATACATTTATTGATCATAGTACCCGCAAAAATTTAAAACTACTTTCACCCCTGGTTGTGAGTGGATCAAGATGGCAAGTAGTAGTGGAGGGCTTTCGGAGGATGAGAATATTGATGCAGGATGGTCTATGGTAGAAAATAGAAGGGGAGGAGGGAGATGAGGCTAAAAAGGGAATAAATACTGGAAAAAGATCTCTTGAGGATGAAGAAGAAAGAATTGAATTGAAATAAGGAAGAAAGTAATGATGGAAGATTTTATAGTTATAATAAAATTTAAGACTGGACAGGATATGTTTGGAGTGAGCCCCATTTGTCAAGTGAATTAAAGAAAGCTGTTGGAGATGTAGAACTAGCTAAAGTCTTAAGAGATGGAAGTCTGCTTATCATTTGTAAAAATGCTGAACAAAAGAATAGAGCTTTTAGAGCTCTAAAATTATAAGTGGTGTGTAAAAAGGAAGTGCTGGAAAAAAAGGTTGTTGGGGCGGGGGGGAGTAATATCAGGAATTCCAGTAGGAGAAAGTTTGGAGGAGCTAAAGAAAATAATCAGAGGAGAAATTACAGGCATCAAATGACTACAGGCTTTTAGGAATGGGGAGAAAATGGACAGTACATTTGTACTACTGGATTTCAAAGATAGAGTTGTGCCTGATAAGGTGATTGGCTACATCAGGCAATATATTCCATCACCGCTCAGATGTTATAAATGCCAAAGATATGGACATACTGCAAACGTTTGTAAAGGGAAACAGAGGTGTGGTAGATGTGGAGGCGAACATCCTTATGGTGAGTGTGGAAATAATCATATTAAATGTAACTGTGGAGGAAGTCATACTACAGTACATGCAGGATGCACTGTAAGGAAAGAGGCAGCTGAAGTTCAAAAAGTAAAAACTGAAAACAGAATTACTTATGCTGAAGCAGTGAAACAGGTGAAAAGTAATGATTATGTTCCAAAAATAAGCTATGAAAGGAAGACCGTGGCAAACATTAATCAGTGTAACATTACATTAGAAAAATGTATTCCTTTTCTTGCATATACCATAATTTGCTCAGGACAAGCAAAAATTAAATCTGAAAAAATAAAAATTATAGTGAAAGCAGACATTTTTTAGTGTCAAAGATTTGTAATGATGGCTCATTACAGTTTAATATTCATGGATACGCAGTTCAGTAGAACTTACTGCTGTAGAAATTTGTACAAATGATGGGAATATTAAAATAATAAATTTGTACAATCCTTGTAAACAATTAGAAAAGTTTAAACTTGAAACAATCCTAGAACACTGGAGAGGGACAATAGTTTGGTGTGGGGATTTCAATGCACATAACACTTTAAGGGGAGATCAAGATGATTATAATGGAGGGATTTTAGAAGAAGTGATTGAAGAAAAAAAATTGGTCATTTTAAATAATGGAGAAGGCACTCAGGTGGACTTTGTAAGGGGTAAAGAATCTTCTATTGATCTGACCTTGGTTTCTCAATCTTGTGCTGGTATGTGTAGATGGAAAGTATTTAAAGAATGTACAATGGGGAGTAATCATTATCCACTTTTTGTCAATATAGGTATAAATACAGAGCAAGACCAGACAGAATTTGAGGAGAGGTGGAAATTTGAGAAAGCAGATTGAAGTAAGTTTGAAATTATGAGTGAGGTTAGTTTGGAAAATGTAGATATAAATGAATTAAACTCAGAAATTACCAAATGTATAATTAATTCAGCCAAAACATTTATTCCTAGAAGTAGTGGTATTAAAAAAAGAAGATGGTTCCTTGGTGGACACCAGAATGCTCAATAGTAATTAAACAAATAAGGTTTTTAAGACACTTAAGAAAATAACTTGTTTCCAAAATCTACTAAATTATAAAAGGAAACAGGCAGAAGTCAGGAAAACTATAAGAAAAGCTAAAAGGGATTATTGGAGGAAGTATTGTGAATCTTTGGGGAAAAATACTGCATTAGACAGGGTTTGGAATACTATTTAAAAAATGTCTGGGAATTCAAAAGGATATTTTTTCCCAATAATAAAAGATAATGGAAATATTATAATAAATAACCAAAATAAAGCTGAGGTATTAGCGAAAGTATTTCCAAAAATACATAGTACAGAGAATCTAAATAAAGAAAAAATACGACGTGAAAATACTCTACAGCGAAATATTGGATTATTTCATAATGATGAAGAATATGATGCTTTTATTAATATGGAATTTTCCTTGTTAGAATTAAATAAAGTTCTGAGGAATTCTAGTAAATCAACTCCTGGTAATGATCAAGTTACTTATAGTATGTTAAATAATCTTAGTGATATGAGTAAAGAAATATTATTGGAACTGTATAATAAAATTTGGGAGGAAGGGATAAATGGAAAGAATCCATCATTATTCCTATTTGTAAACCTGGTAAAGATCCACATTCAGCTGAAAGTTACAGACCAATAGCTCTAACATCATGTTTGGATAAAATTATGGAAAAAATTGTAAATAATAGATTTTTTTTATTTTTTAGAATCTAAGGAGAAGATTAAAGCTTATCAATTTGGATTTAGAAAAGGCAGAAGTACAATAGATCCAGCATTATGTCTGGAACATGAAATTAGACGGGCCCAGATTAATAAAGAGAGTGTGATAGCAGTCTTCTTGGATGTGGAAAAGGCTTATGACATGTTGTGGAAAGAAGGGCTGTTGATTAAAATTAAACAAATGGGTATAAGGGGTAAAATATATAGGTGGATTAAAAATGTCTTAACTGAAAGAAATATTAGAGTAAAAATAGGTGGGGAAATAAGTTGAAAGTAAGTTGAAAATGGTACTCCCCAAGGCAGTATTATAAGTCCTATGCTATTTATTATAATGATTAATTATATTTTTACTAGTATAGATAAATCTTTTGGTGTTTCATTATTTGCAGATGATGGCATTATTTGGAAGAGGGGAAAAACACAGAATTTATAAATAGGAAACTGCAAGAAGCCTTAAATAGGGTAGAAGCTTAGGCTTTAGAATGGGGATTTAGATTCTCAACATCCAAATCTAAATTTGTTGTTTTTACAAATAGGAAGGGTAATATTAATGTGAATCTTAAATTGTATGGGAATGCTATAGAAAGGGAAGATAAAATTAAATATTTGGGTATGTGGTTTGATAAAAAACTGACATGGAAAATACATATACGTAGGTAAAATATTGGAAAAAAGTAAAAAAAAAAAAACAAATATGAGATTTTGAGAGGCAGACAATGGGGAGCAGACTTTCCTGTCTGCTACGGTATTAAACGGTATTAAAGACCGTTTACATCGGGTTAATTCGATCAGTCTTTGACTATGGTTGTATTTTATATAATTCAGCTTCAAGTAGTTTATTGGCAAAGATGGATAAAATACAATATCAGGCATTAAGACTTTGCTGCGGAGCGATGAAAACCACTCCAGTTTCAGCTCTACAGGTTGAGATGGGTGAGATGCTGCTGGAGCTCAGGAGAGAGCAGCTGGCCATGACTTACTGGGCAAATATTAAAGGACATAATGATGTTCATCCTCCACATGTTATGCTGCAACCTTGTCAAGAAAAAGAAAAGAAGCAAATTAATAGATTTGGATGGAGAATTTTAAATAAAGTAAAAGGTATTGGAATAGATAATTTTCTAATTAGTCCTGTGGTTGTTACTCCTGTTATTCCATCATGAATTTTTGGTCAGGGTGAAGTTGATTTAAAGTTATTGGAAAAAGGGAGATAATTGGGAAAAAAGGAAGTGGAGAGTTATATAAAGAGAGAATATTCAGAATATATTCAAATATATACAGATGCCTCTAAAATGTTAAACAATAAAGTAGGTATATCATTTGTAGTTCCAGATTTAAACTTTATGAAAAATAAAAGAATAACTGATAAACTGACAGTGTATACGGGTGAGTTAATGGCAATTTTAATGGCTTTAGAATGGGTTGAGGAAATGGAAAGAAGAGAGGTTTTAATTTGTTCAGATTCATGTAGCGCATTAATTAGTATTCAAGAGGTAAATTCAGAATCAATGCAAGATATTACAGGTGCTGGTCATAAAATTAGAATATTGTGATAAAGTTCATTATTTTCCATAATGTCATGATAAAAATTAAATTGTCATATATTTTAGATTCATTGCACACCAACTGAA
Organism: Poecilia formosa; assembly: GCF_000485575.1. NCBI lineage: Eukaryota > Metazoa > Chordata > Actinopteri > Cyprinodontiformes > Poeciliidae > Poecilia > Poecilia formosa. Next base: position 91,200 of record NW_006800758.1, on the reverse strand, counting down.
ATATTTCAG
>NW_006800758.1:73520-90262 GCF_000485575.1 Poecilia formosa | reverse complement strand
AAACAATAAAAGACCTGAAATATTTCAGTTGGTGTGCAATGAATCTAAAATATATGACAATTTAATTTTTATCATGACATTATGGAAAATAATGAACTTTATCACAATATTCTAATTTTATGACCAGCACCTGTATATTGGAAATAATTCACTCAATTTTCAGGATTAAAAATCATGGTTCTCTTGTTAAACTAGTTTGGATTCCAGCCCACATTGGTGTGGTAGGAAATGAGTTGGCTGATAGTTTTGTTAAGAGTGTTTCAAAAAAGAATATTGTTGATTTGAATATTAAGATAAGTAAAAATTAGATAAAGAATATTATAAAAGAGTATATCAAGGGAAAATGGGAAGAGTAGTGGAATAGAGGAGACAAGGTGAGATTTTATTATAGTATCCAAAAAAAAGTTGGGGAATTTAGGAAATGTAATAGAAATAAGAAGGAAGAAGATATTATATCTAGAATAAGATTTGGACACACAGGATTAAATACCCTCAGGGGGTATAAATAAATTTAAATCTTAACATTTTGGGCAAAACCTTTATGCGGAATAGTTTTTGAAAGATTAAAGCCTCTTTTAGCGGATAATAAAAAATAAAAAAAATTTAAAGGCACGTGGAGCCTTTGTTTACAGAGCGAGCCGAGGTCAAGTGGCAGCTGGACCCACCGGTGGGTCCGTCGGGTTCTAGGGGTTAATAAACATAGTACAGGTTGTTGTAATTATTGTAGAGAATTAGAAACAGTACAACATATTTTCTTAGAATGCAACAAATATGTATGGGAAGGTGGCGGTAATGCACCTAAAAGTTGTTTGCCAACCGCCATAAAAAAAGATGATAGTGTGCTGGACAGAAGACTGTGATCGAGCATTCAAGGACCTCATGCAAGCAGTATGATTCAGCAGTTCTACACACACCAGACTTCACTAAGCCATTCATCTTACAAACAGATGCTTCAGGAGTGGGACTTGGAGCAGTCCTTCAACAAGAGGTGGATGGTGAAAGAAAACCTGCGGTGTTTCTGGGTCGAAAGCTGCTTGATAGAGAGACAAGATATTCAACAGTGGAAAAGGAATGTTTGGCCATGAAGTGGGCTATTGAGGCCCTCAGGTATTATCTTTTAGGACGCCACTTTATTTTAGAAACCGACCATCGTGCCCTCCAATGATTAAGACAAATAAGACAAAACTGTTGCGTTACTCGTTACATCCAAGTCCCGTTGCGCCTTTTTTCTGTTAAAATGTGAAGTTCAGGGTCTTAAGGTGGTGCCATAAAATCCAAGCAATAACTTGACTTATACGTATTTGTTGTCACCCATAGCCTTCACCTTTACTCGCATGCGGAGCTCCAGACATGCGCAGTGGTTTCCTCTGAGCGGGAGAAGATGTCTGTCTTATCGTCAGTAATATAATAGCACAGCAAAAATCATAAGATATAGCGATATGTAAAACCAGCAGCGCTTCGTTTTCAGACGGTGGGGATTTAGTCCAACTTTTAGCGTCACTTGAAAGGAACGCTTAAAGGTAAGATCTGTGGACGTGATGCTAGCAAAGCCAGCTGTACTGAGACACACATGTTGCATCTGCGATGAAATTGTTGTCACTCATGCGCTGAATTATTGTGTGGAGGTGTTGATTGAGGTGTTGCATATATGGGACAACGCTGTGACCAAAGTCTGCATTGATATGACATTCAGAAACGATCCGATTCTTCTGGACGGATCTTTACTGATTAAATTTATTTCAGCTCTAAGTATTTAATATCTAGGTGTTTTATGGGAATGTGGATCTTTCAGATAAATTTGAGAAGCAATTTTGATAGGTAAAACTTAATTTTTTGTGTCACGTAGCGCGGGGTGCTGGTCTTGACTACAACTATGCTACGTGGCTCCTCGGTTGCATGTCCTCCCCCACCCACCTTCTTTCCATCCCCTTTCTGTTGGATTTCTGCCACTAGTGGCAAAAAAGTGAAGTTCATGCTATGTTAGGACAGGAGACAAGATGTTTCCATCCCTGAAATTATGATGCATAGAATCACATATCTAAGTCTACACTATGTTACAAAGAGTAAATAGAATAAAAACATGCTTTATCTGTGGCATTGTTCATTAAAATGGCACATTTCTAATGTAATAAAATTAAATACGATCGGCTCACTTAATGATATTGTATTAGCGATTAGGTAATGCATTCAGCAAGTACTTTTACTTTTAATACTTAAGTATTTTTAAAAGCCAGTACTTTTTTACTTTTACTTAGGTACAAATGTTAATGTGGTAGTTTTACTTTTACTTGAGTACATTTTTTGAGTACTTTCTCCACCACTGGTGCCTATAATAAAGGATAAAGCCGGCAAAATAAATAATAGAGATAATTATTGGCCCAGGTTCTGGAGAGGACTATATTGAGTAAGACTGATCATTTTCTCCTTACTTCAGATAGCCAGTTTGGTTTTAAATCACACCATGGCACTTTGCTTTGAAAGAGATTTTGGATTTGTATAATAGGCAAAACTCTACAATTTGTATGCGTTTTACTGATGCCTCAAAGGCTTTTGATTGGGTTAATCATGAAAAGTTATTTTATAAGCTGCACAACAGAGGGATTTCTAGATCTATTGTTAGAATTTTGTCCTTTTGGTACACATATCAGTTAATGTAAATAAGATGGTACACATATCAGTTAATGTAAATAAGATGGGGTAATTGGGGTAATTCCTAAAATAAGGAATGGGGTTAGACAGGGAAGTATTTTGTCTCCTCTTCTTTTTAATATATATATGTGTTACAACCCCCTCCCCAAGACCCCTATGGGTAAATTCTAGCACTGGGTGTAACACAAAAGAAGAAGTAACCTAAACAGTTGATATCCGTAACAAAAGGGTTTATTTACAGTGCAGGTAGAAAAAAAAAAATTCAATCACAGGAGCAAACCAAACAAGAAAAACAACACAGGGAAGCTTTGAGCTTCAGGGTCTCCAAGGCCAAAATAATAAACAAAACACCCCCTTNAAAAGATTTAGTTCTATATATGAAAGTAAACTGACAACAAGATGTTATAACCGAGCGATATTCATAGCAACATTCCTGACAGACAGTTTACCTCATTCAAACGAGTTTCTGACTCAGTCTGCTGCTGCCTTTACACTGAGCCGTTCAGAGGGGGGAGGGGAAGGAAGCGCTCTGCTGAATGCGCTGTTATGCGCCTTCAAAATAAAAGCACGCGAGTGGAAGATTTGAAAATTCTTCGCAACTGCAGTGAAATTATTGGGGGGGGACGAATGTGGCTCTCTCCAATATTGGGGGGGACATGTCCCCGCGTCCCCCCTGCTTCCTACGCCTATGTGTACAGTCATGGCCAAAAGTTTTGAGAATGATTCAAATGTTAATATTTACAAAGTCTACTGCTTCAGTCTTTATAATGGCAATTTGCATATACTCCAGAATGTTGTAAAGAGTGATCAGCTTAACAGCAATTAATTGCAAAGTCAATATTTGCCTAGAAAATGAACTTTATCCCCCAAAAACACATTTCAACTTCATTGCAGCTCTGCCTTAAAAGGACCAGCTAAAATCGTTTCAGTGATTGCTCCATTAACACAGGTGTGGGTGTTGATGAGGACAGGGCTGAACATCAATCTGTCATGATTAAGTAAGAATGACACCACTGGACACTTTAAAAAGAGGCTGGTGCTTGGCATCATTGTTTCTCTTCTGTGAACCATGGTTATCTCTAAAGAAACGTGCAGTCATCATTGCACAGGGAAGAGTATCACAGCTAGAAAGATTGCACCTCAGTCAACAATCACATTATTAATAACTTCAAGGAGAGGTTCCATTGTTGCCAAAAAGGCTCCAGGGCGCCCAAGAAAGACCAGCAAGCGCCAGGACCGTCTCTTAAAAGTGTTTCAGCTGCGGGATCGGGCTACCAGCAGTGCAGAGCTTGCTCAGGAATGGCAGCAAGCAGGTGTGAGTGCATCTGCACGCACTGTGAGGCGGAGACTCTTAGAGCAAGGCATGGTGTCAAGGAGGGCAGCAAAGAAGCCACTTCTCTCCAGGAAAAACATCAGGGACAGACTGATATTCTGCAAAAGGTACAGGGAGTAAACTGCTGAGGACTGGGGTAAAGTCATTTTCTCTGATGAATCCCCTTTCTGATTGTTGGGGACATCTGGAAAACAGCTTGTTCGGAGAACACTAGGTGAGCGCTACCACCAGTCTTGTCTCATGCCAACTGTAAAGCATCCTGAAACCATTCATGTGTGGAGTTGCTTCTCAGCCAATGGAGTTGGCTCTCTCACAGTCTTGCCTAAAAACACAGCCATGAATAAAGAATGGTACCAGAATGTCCTCCGAGAGCAACTTCTCCCAACTGTCCAAGAGCAGTTTGGTGATGAACAATGCCTTTTCCAGCATGATGGAGCACCTTGCCATGAAGCAAAGGTGATAACTAACTGGCTCAGGGAACAAAACATAGAGATTTTGGGTCCATAGCCTGGAAACTCCCCAGATCTTAATCCCATTGAAAACTTGTGGTCAATCATCAAGAGACAGGTGGACAAACAAAAACCTAGGAATTCTGACAAAATGAATGGACTGCTATCAGTCAGGATTTGGTCCAGAAGTTGATTGAGAGCATGCCGGGGAGAATTGCAGAGGTCCTGAAGAAGAGGGGTCAACACTGCAAATATTGACTTGCTGCATTAACTCATTCTGTCAATAAAAACATTTCTTACTCATAATATGATTGCAGTTGTATTTCTGTATGTGATGAAAACATCTGACATACACAAATGAAAACCAGAGGGCAGCAGATCATGTGAAAATATAATATTTGTGTCATTCTCAAAACTTTTGGCCATGGCTGTATAGACCATAACAGAACTTGTTGAACCAACATAAACTTCAAAATGCTGCAAAGCCAGTAGCATGGCTAATGTTTCCTTTTCAATTGTAGAATAATTTAATTGATGGGGCTTGAACTTAACTGAGTAGTAGGAAACTGGGTGGCTGATGTCATCTGTTCCATCTTGGAGCAACACCGCTCCAGCCCCAGTGGCGCTTGCGTCTACCTTCAGCTTGAAGGTCTTGCTGAAATCCGGAGCTGCCAATACAGGAGCACTGCATAGAAAGGACTTTGCACAGTCAAATGCATGTTGACATTCAGTAGTCCACCTGAATGGTTCCTTTGGACTACACAAATTTGTCAGAGGAGCCACCACTACTGAGAAGTTCCTGCAGAAACACCTGTAGTAGCCAACCAAACCCAAAAAACGCTGGAGCTCACGTCTGGTGGTGGGCACAGGGTAGTTTAGGATAGCATCCACCGGTCGTACCTGGCCATGGCCCACTTCCTTTCCAAGGTGGGTCACCACTGCTTTGGCAAACTCACATTTTGCCAGATTCAACGTGAGTGAGGCTTGAGTTAGACGAGCAAACACAGTTTGCAAGGTATAAATATGATCAGTCCAGGATGATGAATAGATTACAATGTCATCCAATTTAGGAGACATTGTAATTTTATGAAAATTAGCTGGAGCATTTCGCATTCCAAATGCCATTACTGTATATTGCAGGAAGTGGTCTGGGGTGACAAAAGCTGAAATGTCAGAAGCTCTGGCAGTCAGGGGAACTTGCCAGTACCCCTTGAGCAGATCTAATTTGGTTATATAGGTGGCTGCACCAATGCAGTCTTCCATACGAGGCAATGGATGCAAATCATGGACTGTAACTGCATTTACTCTTTGAAAGTCTGTACAAAAACGTTGAGAACCATCTGACTTTGGTGTCAGACATGGAGAGCTCCAGGAGCTATGACTTTGTTTAGCTAACCCATTTTTCCAGTAAATACTGAACCTCTTTTTTCATCATTTCCCTCTTGACTGGGGGACAACAGTATGCATGCTCCTTAATGGGGGATGCATCACCCACGTCAATATCATGCTCCAGTACCGAGGTCCTAGAGGGCATATCTCTAAAAAGTGCAGGGTACAGCTGGATCAGTCCTTCCACATCCTCCTTCTCACTCCTGGGAATATAGGACAGATATGCATCCAAGGAATCAAGAATGACAGAGTTTGAAAGCCTACCACAGTGGCCTTCATCACACTTTTTCAAGCCATCATGGTGAGTATTTCCAGACACAAGAGAGATTGATGCCAGTGTTGGAGAGTCCTCACAACTTGTCTCCTTGTGGTCGTTTTCTCTGGAATAAAACAACTTCAACATATTTATATGACACAGACGCATTTGGGGCCTCCTATCTGGAGTATGAACAATGTAGTCAGTGTCATTAACTTTGCTTTTTACCACATATGGGCCAGCAAACTGGGCTGACAGAGATGGGCACCAGCATAAGCACTTTATCACCTGGTTCGAACGATCGCTGCACAGTCTTTTTGTCATACAGAGGTTTCATTCTCCCTTGGGCAGTCGACAAACACTTTCTTGTTATCGAACAAGCATGATATAGACGTTCCTGACACCGTGTGACAAATTCAAGAACATTGGATTGTGGCTGCGTCACAGCAGACAGGAGTTGTTCTTTCAGAACCTTCAGTGGTTCTCTGACACCATGCCCAAAAACCAGCTCAGCAGGGCTAAAACCTAAAGACTCCTGTTTAGCTTCTCGGACTGCAAACAGCAGAAAAGGAAGTCCTTCATCCCAGCTTTTGTCTGTCTCATGACAATATTTGCGCATCATGGCCTTGATAGTCTGATGCCATCTTTCTAGTGCTCCTTGTGACTGGGGATGGTAAGGACTAGAGGGAATGTGTTTAATGCCAAAAGACTGTAGTGTCTACTGGAAGATTTTGGACAGAAAATTGCTGCATTGGTCAGTTTGTATAACTCTAGGCAGACCAAAAGTTGCAAAAAACTTCAAAAGAGCTTTAGTTATAGCCGGTGCTGTGATTTTTCTTAGAGGAATGGCTTCAGGAAAAAGAGTGGCAGTACACATGACAGTCAAGAGAAACTGGTTACCAGCCTTTGTTCTGGGCAGGGGACCCACACAGTCCACGGTCAAAAGGCTCACCAACTGCAGGAATGGGCTTAAGAGGGACAGGTGGTACCCTTGAGGAATGACAATTTGATGTACTACTCCCCAATCCTCCTCAATACCCCTCTGTTGCAAGGCAAGCCTTGAGATCCATTTCCTCATAAGTAATCCATTCTCCACATAAAACTTATAGGTCTTATCACCATTTATTGAATCACTCACCCCTTCAAAGCATTTAGTGAGCATTTCATCACTTTTCTGATCTTGGCTCAAACTCTCACGTCATATTGATGGCGGGAGAAAAGCCTCAGTCTTTGGAGTGAAGTTGTTCTTGATAGGCGCTGATTCTGAAGAGTCCTCTGCTGGCAGCTTGTCCTCCATCAAAGCCGAGCCAAGAACAGAGTCATCCAAATTCACTTCCTTCAGCTTGCGAGCTTGAGACCTGGTAAGAGCACTGACAGCAAACACATCAGGATGGGACTTCAATATCTCATCTTCACCCATCATGCAACTGGGATTATCCACCATCTCAGGAATAGGAAGTACCTTGTCTCCAGCAAGATCATTCCCCATTATAAATTCAACCCCCTGAACAGGGAACGAGTTTCTCACTGCAACTTTGAAGAATCCAGAGGCCAACTTGGATTTTATGTGAACATGATGTAAAGGTGCCGGTACATACGCCATTCCAATTCCTTGTGCTATCGTACTTGCATTACAGGAGGTATCGGCATTGAATGGCAGAAGGCTGGACAGAATGAATGACTGGGAACCGCCAGTGTCCCTCAGTATCCTCACTGGTTTCTCATCCTCTGGAAGTCCTGTTAGGGAGACAAGAACATCAAAAATGAAGGGCTTAAAACCGTCATCAGGTTCACTCAGGTTTGAGAGATCTGGTGAGGATCTCAGGGTTTTGACTAGGCTAACCCCTTTAGCTGGTTTTGGTGGTTGGGGTTTGGCCCTGACTGTTTCAGGGCCAAACAGTCAGAAACAATATGCCCCATTTTATGGCAATAAAAGCATTGTCTCTTTTGATTTGGAAATTGGAGCGTTCCTAACATGAGATTGTGGCACATCTTTCCATGTCTTGTCACGAGGAGGTTGGTCAGATTTACACACAAAAACATTTTTGTGAGTAAGGGCAAATTCTTCAGCCAGGACAGCTGCCTCCTGTAAGGTGGAAGCTTTTTGCTCATTCAGGTACAACACTGTACGATCTGGGAGGCAGTTTTTGAACTCCTCCAACAATACCAACTCGCGTAGTGAACTAAAGTCAGTAGCTTTAGTTGCCTGGCACCATCTGTCAAATAACATTCCTTTTTCCCTTGCAAATTCATCAAATGTTTGTGAAGTGGATTTTCTTAAGGCTCTGAACCGCTGCCTGTATGCCTCAGGCACCAGCTCATATGCCCGGAGTATGGCAGCTTTTACTTTGTCATACACAAGACTGTCTTCTATTATGAGTGCTGCACATACTTCCTGTGCCTTACCAATCAGTTTGCACTGCAACAAAAGGGACCAAACGTCTGTGGGCCAGTGAAGGGCAACAGCAATACGTTCAAACGCATTAAAATATGGTTCCACCTCCATCTCTCGGAATGGTGGAACCAGGGCAATATTTTTGCTAATGTCAAATGTTGAAGGTGCTAAAGAAGAGGAAGGTTCATCTGGTGAAATACTGACATTGTCTTCATCTTTACCAGAATCTGTAGTGAGAACAGTGGTTGGTTTATGAGACTGTAGCTCCAGTTGACACATTTTAATGGCAGTTTCAGCTTCAATTTGTCTGCATTTAAGCTGGAACTCAAATTCATCCTTCCGTTCCCGTTCCTTAGCTTCAAGTTCCAGACAAACTAGACGTACCTTCAAACGTGCCTCAACACTGGGATTTGAAGATTCAATAGAGTTCAAACCGTGGGAGAGAGGCTGGTGGTTTATCCCTCTCTGGCTTGGCGGCAGCAGCAGGTGGTGTCTTCCTTCCCTCCTCAGCACAAACCTCAGAATGATCAGCACTTCCAGGAAAGGTGGTTTCTTCTTTATCCACTTCCACTGCAAGTATTCCTTTTTCAACTAAGCTACTAAAGACAACAGATTTTAAGTCACGTTTGAGCAGAGACTTAGACACATGGATACCCAAGTATGAAGCAATTTCATATAAATCATCTTTTCTACAGACATCAAACTGTTGTACAGTAGGATTACCCAAAAATTCTTCCAAATTAAACTGTGCCATGTTCCAAAAATAATCCCGGACGAGCCCCCACTTATGTTACAACCCCCTCCCCAAGACCACTATTGGTAAATTCTGGCACTGGGTGTAACACAAAAGAAGAAGTAACCTAAACAGTTGATATCCGTAACAAAAGGGTTTATTTACAGTGCAGGTAGAAAAAAAACTCAATCACAGGAGCAAACCAAACAAGAAAAACAACACAGGGAAGCTTTGAGCTTCAGGGTCTCCAAGGCCAAAATAATAAACAAAACACCCCCTTCTAACTATGAAATAAAAAGAACAACTTGCTAGAAGTGAAAGTAAAGAAAAATACAAAACCTGAGCTCCCTGGCTAATCATCAAAACAGGAGAAAACAGTTAAACAAAAATGGCAGAGAACCCCTACCGGCTTCCACTGAGAAGGAAATAAGGTTTTGGGTTACACACTTGATTTGTCACAAAATGCTCACAGCAACATCAGCCAAGCTTCCACCAACAGCCAGCTTACAGACAAGACCAATACAGATCAGGGCCCAAGGACAGGAAAAGAGGGACTGACATCTCTGGTAGGGAGCTTCGTATTGGATGGCTGACGAGCTCCAACACATTCCACCTGTGGGAGCCAGGTAAAACTGAAACGCAAAAAACAAGAGAGCTCTCTCATGAAGAGAGCCCCTAGAGGTCAGTGACCGTAACAATATGGATGATTTATCAAAGTGGCTACAACACTGTGGGACAGGGCGTGTTGTTGGTGGGATCATAATTAACCATCTGATGTATGATGATGATTTAGTAATTTTTAGTCCTTGTGGTGTTGATCTTCAACAATTATTGAGGACCTGCTCACAATATGGTCAGCAGTATGGCATTATGTACAATGCACTGAATAGTAACATTATGAATATAAGAACATAGGGGGATCAGAAGTTGGTACTTCCTGACTTCTCCTTATCAGGTGTTGTTCTTAAAAAATGCACTGCTGTCAAATACCTGGGACACTATATAACTGATGATCTGACTAATGATATGGACATTTACAGGCAACGTTGTTTAATGTACCAGCCAACATGCTGGTACATAAATTCAGGATGTGTTCTGTCTCAGTGAAAGTGTCTCTCTTTAAAGCATACTGCACTCCTCTGTATACTGCTCACCTATGGAGACAATATAAACAAAGCAGTTTACAGAAAATCAAAGTGACATACAATGACAGAATGAGGAGGCTGCATAGGATGCTGAGATGGACCAGTGCTAGTATGTTATTAGTTGGTGTTGGTGTCTCCTTTTTTCATGCTGTCTTACAAAACCTTATGTACAGGTTTATGTGGAATTTACATGTTTCTACAAACAACATCATCCAGATACTAACAGATATTTCACAAAGCTCAGTCAGGTTTAAGTTCAGAATGTAGAATCAGTGGTGGTCTAGCCTTTCTGTAAATCAGTGACTTGTATATGTGATTATTATCTTTTTATGTGATTGTTTCTTTTTAATTTTCTTAAATGATCTATGGACCCATTTGTGTCTTTAATAAAGCTGCTGCTGATGATGATAACGATTATTAGCTCAAACATAAAACAGCAGGTATACTTTAAAATAAGGTGGGAGTTTCTTTCAGTGAGTCTTCACTAATCCTATGCAGACATACACCAATCTTGAACAACCCTTATATCCTATAACAAATAGGTAAACTTCCCAGGTTGGAGGTGTAAAGAATTGAAGACCTGGGCTAAGTGTGCGAGGGAGTAGACTTTATCCCATTTGACAGATTAATAATACAAAATGAATAATACAAGACTACATCTTTAGAATATCAACAAAGTAAATCTATAATAAAATTAATTTAAGCTCAATAAATTTAGGTCAGAAATACCTAGATTAAAGTTCCATCTGTAAAATTTCTTTAATCATGACCTACATTTTTTATTTATTTTTGACAGCATCCTGTCTAAGATAAATTAATTGATATCGCTTCCCATGGTGAAATGGGAGATCGATTTGTCAGTCAACATTGACCAACATTTCTGGTCCCTTATATGTCTAAGAACGTTTGAAATCACTAACTCAATTCACATTATAAAAAATCTTCCATGGTACACTATACAGGTTAAAAGATGTACAGAATGGGTTTTGCATCATCTAATATCTGCTCACAGTGCATAGACAATATAAAGGTATATAAAATATACAAGTACACCCACACATTCTGGTTCTCTCCACCTGTTCAGTGTTCTACTTCTGTGAAAATTTATCCAAGTGTCTGAAATATAGTTACTCCTCTCCATCAGTTCACTTTCTTGGCAAACTTAGATGATGTTAGCGTGGAGACAAGTTCAAATTCATGTGTTTTTACAGCCTTAGAAGGCCGTAAAAAGGCTTGTACAGTGAAAGGCATAGTGAAGTTCCTTTGGTTTCAACTGTTTGGTTCATTCATTTTGATTATGACTCAGGCTATATTTGTAAATATAATAAAAATGTCTTAACATAGTTTATTTAAAAATCTTGCTTAGTGTTGCATGTCCACGTGAAAACATTTTTAAATTACTTCAATTTTCACAGTTTAAGACAGACTTAACAGTACAAACAAACAAAAAAGCAATGTTAAAGCCAGAAAATGACCACAGTGAACTTTATTAAACAACTTAGAGTCTAATTAAATTCAAATAACATTTTCCAAAAATAAGAATAATCAAAAATGAGCTTTTATACTTTTATTGAATGTTGTAGGACTTTTGACTTTACTCACACAGTCTGCAACAAGGGGAAATTTTTCATTTTTTCTCTGAACAACTTTATTTAGTCACCACATACATTACATGTTTTGTTTTTTGTTTTTTTTTGTCCTTAATATATCGGCATAGTTACGGAAAACATGGTGGCATAAAACCTCTAAAGACACCTTTCACAGTCAGAACTCAAGAAGAGAGGAATGTTTTATTTTTTTAAGCATTTACAGTTTGCTTACATATATTTACAGGCAAGTACTTTAGTTGAAGGGAACACCCTCCACACCCAACTTCAACTAACTCTTAAAACAAGCGTCTGTATAAAACAAAGACTGTATACGTTTAAATAGAGTCTTCTCAATAATGCCTACTTTGTCTATGCTTTTAATCAGCTCTCTTGGTGTTGCTCACCAAGAGAGTGAACAACCATATCTCCTGCTGATTTTCACAATAAATATTAGAGAAATAGTGGACGCTGAGAAACAACACATTTCTTTAATTTAGAAACTTTAGATTGCTCAACAAATTAATTTGTTTGTGAACAATCAATAACTGCTGTTCCAACAGTTGTCCTGCATAAGGTATAATTAAAAAGCAGCTAGCTTTGAAACGTTTGAGTACTTAATGTAAACTAGCCTGATGTTTAAATATTTCTTTCTGTTATTTTATTATATTGAATCTTTAACAAGCACCACCAATTAATAAATGTGAACACCGTTTTTTTGTTGGTTTTTTACTTTTAAATTCTTTTCTCCTATATCAAGTTTGTTATTAAGGTGATCAATAGTTAAAACATGAGACATATACACTTTTTAAAGTAAGTGACAATAAAAAGAACTAAAATGTAAAGATTTATTGACAGCTGAAGAAAAGACTTGTAGACAGAACTGCTGAAAAAACATTTAACCTAATCCAACACCTCATCACAGTGGCACAAAATGACAAAGACACACATAAAAATCCAAATACACAACACACATAGTGTGTAAGAACTGTGAATTCTTTGATCCATTAGCCACATTCAAAAATACAGAAATCAGATTATGCAATATTTCTCTGGTTCTCATAACTCCTCCAATTAACTCTAGTACTGCTTCCTACTTTTATATTGGCTTGTATTAAAAAAATGGGTTTGCTGCCTTAATACTTGTTGAGAAATGTGAGACACCTGATCAAAATGAAAATAAAACTCAATGACTCTGCACTTGTCCAGGAGAGGGTGCTGCTGCAGTCAGTGACTTCATGGAACCAACTGAACTTAAGTGCATTATATTCTATAATTGAATGGAATTTAAATCTGGCTATATTATGGAATTGAATTTTCTGTAAATAAACAGCATCCATTATTGTTGTGAAATTCTTGAGCTGACACCTGCTGTGAGTTGGTACTATATAAATATTAGGTCAACTAGAATACCTTGGACTGGTGAAGAAAATTCTCAAAATGAAACCAAACCCTGCTGCACAAAGTCAGCCTAAAAAATTCTGATTAATTGTTTTCTAATACAAATTCACTGTTGCAGATCCTGGAGAGAAAACCTATGGTGAAGCTCATTTCATTTGATGTATTACAGGAAAGCATGCCCGTTATTTTAAGCTACTACTTTTTTCTAGCTATTTTTCCCAACATTTGATGAGCCATGTTGGTCACACAACAAGAGCTCTGTATTTTTATTTGGAAACACATTTTTCAAAAACATGCTTTTGTTCAATTGTATGATAAAATCAGCCAACCTATAATATTAAATTCAAGGAAGGGTTCCACTTTCTGCATCTTGATGGATAAAAGTGGGGCACCCATCAAAACATTCCTTAAATATTTTAATCAGTAAAGGTAAAGTAGTTTTAGAATGTTTATATTTTGAGATACCATTTGAAACAACCCTCAAAATTTGTTTGAACAAAGCAGACACACTCATGCTGCCATGTGTTTGTCTGTTCCCACAAGACTCATCTCCCATAGTTATTATCAAAGATCTCAGATAAAATTATTTTAATTCATTTTCAAAGTCTTTACATAACCTGTTCAGGGCTCTTCATTTCACACACAGAACGTTAGGATCATCGGTAGTCATCTAGAATAATAATAAAAAAAGGTTTTAATATTTTTAGAATAAAATAGTTGCAACTGAAGGCAATCATTAAACTTGCTTGAAAAAATATGTTCTGCACTCCTTGCTTTTAAAACTTCAAAATATTTGCTGAATCTTTGCACAGAACATTGCCCCATTTAGTTATTTTGTTTTTAAGATGGTTTTATGCAGTTAGTATTATCAAACTTATTTGTATCACTCCGTAATGTACTTCATGAACATAACACCAGTATGAAATGCAAACAGTGACACCACATGCATGACTTCTATTAAACCTCAAGGTTTTTGGCACAGACTAGAAAAATAAACAATCTAATATGCCTTGCAAATTTAATCTTGCAAATTTATCAAACACCTTAACTTGATTGTTTCATTTTTTGCATTACTCTATAATTTTATGTTTTGTCAATATCCTAAAGTTATGGTTGAATTATTATTATTGTTGTTGTTGTTGTTGTTGTTATTTTGCCTAAATCATCTTTTGGCCAAAACAGATAGTGATTTTTTTATTATTATTTTTTTTTTCCTAAATCATATATTTATATTTTGGCAAAAATTACTTAGGTGAAGGTGAAGGAAGGAAGGAAGAAGGTGACTATAATTTTACTGTTAAAAATGTTGAATTAATGTAACCAAAGAAATAAAATTTTATAAAAAAATTAGACTGTTTTTGCTGGTAAGCTAATACTTTAGATGTGATACAGTAAGCTGAAAAACTATTTTTTCATTATTCAGGAATCAGGCCCATTGTTAAGCAAACTACAGAAGTAATTTTTTACTTTTTAGCTCATTTGAATGAGAATAGATACTTAATACAATAAACATTATTCACAGTAGTATGTAGACTTTTTTCATCAGTGTAACAAATCTCACAGGTTAATGTAGAGTACTAAATTTTAACTTCACTCATTTTGTGTTGGAAACATAGTTGCTACTTAAGCTAATAGTCTGTTTTTACATAAGAAGTTACGTGTTTCTATTTCAGTGAAAGTTCATGTGTTTTTTACAGGGCCAGCCCAAGCTTCCATGGGGCCCTAAGCAAAATTTGGTTTTGGGGCCCTCTAGTTCTACTAACAATGTGGACTGACTGGAATTAGCAGTCTGATCATTAGATCATTCACACACCTGCTATAAACGTATTGCATCTCTGGCTGTTTACATTATATACATGTATAATACAGGATACATTTATTGGCCAACTGATTTATTGTCCAGTTCATTTCTGGGTGCTGATTTCCTTAATTTTGGGGAATCATGATTGGTCGATACTTACACGTGAAGCCCATCTTATCCCCTGATCGTATCTTCGTCAGCAAAGGTTTATAAATCAGCTTCTGTCTGCTTTTGCTCTACAATAAGAGGTTTGACTGACAGACCGGCCCACCAGGTCAGGTCTGCACATTTACAGTTAACAATAGTCACCACATTGTTGGCAACTCATCAACTTTCTTGCTATATTTAGCAACATTTAAGACAAAAAAAAAAAATTATATCAGCCAAAATCAAAATCAGCAGGTCAGGCTTTTTAAATATCGGTAATCAGGGATCGGCCAGAAAACTGCAATCGGTGCAGCGCTACACACGTATTCATGACATTCTTTGATTAAATAAATGTATCTTAAGCATAACCCCAATAGCTAAAAATTTTGTTTTTACCAGGTGAGTCTTTCTCCCCTGAGAATGTGGACCGGTACCGGGTTGATTCTGAGCCTTCAAATGATTTTAGCAAAAGTTTCCCATAACTTAGAAGTTGATGTAAAAATAATGTTTTTAGCCACAAAATGATTATGATCAGCAGCAAACAACATATCTCCAACTACAGCATAGAGCAGCTCATCGATGTAGCAGCTATGTTGCCTGACGTAAAAATATTTTGCTAAACAATGTCAAACATTGAGAAATTTTAATTATTGCTATCAAACATTATCAAATACGGTGTTTTGAAACTAAAAATACCTCAAAAATATACAGAGCTAAGCAGGAGAATCAAGTCATTTAAAGTTAAAACTCAGTTTCACACAAACACAAAGACCCTAGCATAAGTGTTTGGTTTTTGAACTGGACCAGGTCGCTATCAAGCTAATTTTCTATTAGCAGCTTTATTAATCTTTACATTACATTACCAGAACACATTAAAACAAACCTTTATCTGGCTTTTTTTCTATTCTTCCTCTTTCTTTTCTCCCTCCCTGAAGGAACGAAGCTGAAGTTGGTTTCCAATTCTAGCTTCCAATAGCTAAAGGGCGATTCCACTTAATTGTTCACTACTTTCCGCTACTTTCCACATCTTTAATCAACTCCAGTTTAAAAACTACTACACCTAGACACTTCAAACCTGGACTAGATTATTCTTCTCTAATAGCAGAATATTTAAAACCATGTTTGGGATTTGTGAAACCTTTTTCTGATTTGTGAAAACTTATTAAAATTTGATTTTCACCATTTTGGGCACCTCTTTCATTACTAAAACTGCTCTAATTAAAAAACTACAACACCTAGACTCTTCAAACTAGGACTATATTGTGCTCTAATAGCAGAATATTTTAATCCATGTTTGGAATTTGTGAAACTTTTTTCTGATTTGTGAAAACTTCACTAAAGATCAGATTACTATTCATTACCATGCAGTTTTTTTCAAATTCAATTCAAAACCACTTTATTAATCCCAATGGGAAATAAAATGTTGGTGTAACTCATTAATTTTTCAAAGAGTTATTG